>NC_053493.1:26503891-26803891 GCF_905171775.1 Rana temporaria
ACGCCGCGTTAGACATGCAAAGTGGACTTTTCAGCTTCTGCATATTTCTGTAGCTGTATGCACACATTAAAAAGAGAAACCATTATGGTTTTGGGTCAGTTTTTTCTCCTATCCTCTTACACAATCTGCTTTGGAAACAAACATTTCTTATGACAAAAGCTCTAGCTTCATTTCTCACAGTGTGCACTAGAAGCTGCGGCAAGTCATGTAGAGCCGGCCTCATTCCAGGGCTGAGGGATGTCTGCCATCCACCCCGGGAAGCTTGAAGATCCTAAATCACCATTTATCACTTAAAATGTTACTAAACCCACAACAGTAAAATTAGTCTGTATATGCAGTAAAGGATGCTTGTTATACTCACTTTGGAGCCTAAGGGGTTAATCCTCTGCACTGTGCAAAAGGCCGTTTGATCCTGTCCTCTCTGATCCTCCCCTTCTTCCACTGTCCCCAATCCATCTTGATAGAATAGAGCCTTGGGGGCACTCTGCACATGCTCAGTTTGGTGTATATATTTTTTTCCCCCTGGTAGCGTGCAGGTGATCAACAGTGTTAATTTGGTTGACTATAATGACTGGGACCCCTTTCACACTGGGGCAATTTGCAGGCGCTATTGCGCTAAAAATTGTGCCTGCAAACCGACCTGAAACAGCAGCTGCTGTTTCTCCAGTGTGAAAGCCCCAAGGGATTTCACACTGGAGCATTGCGCTAGCAGGAACGCTCCAAAGGTCCTGCTAGCCGCATCTTTGGAGCGGTGTGTTTAGCGCTCCTGCCCATTGAAAGCAATGGGAAATTGCGGCTATACCGCTGGCAATGCGCCTCTGCAGAGGCGCATTGTAGGCAGTATTAACCCTTTTTCGGCCGCTAGTGGGGGGTAAAACCGCACCGCTATTGGCCAAATACCGCTGCAATTCCGACGGTAAAACGGCGCTATTTTTAGCTACTGCACCTCCCGCCCCAATGTGAAAGGGGCCTAAAACATTTTAGTCGACTAAATGAATACTATTTTAGTTGACTAAAATACAACCAAAACAATTGAGATGACTAAAATATGACAAACTAAAATGGCATTTTAGTCAAACGACTAAGACCCCTTTCACACTGAGGAGTTTTTCAGGCGGTACAGCGCTAAAAATAGTGCTGCTATACCACCTGAAAAAACTCCTGCCCAGCAACCTCAGTGTGAAAGCCGGAGGGCATTCACATTGAGGCGATGCACTGGCAGGAGAGAAAAAAAAAACTCCTGCAAGCAGCATCTTTGGAGCGGTGAGAGTGGGGCGTATACCACTCCTTTTCATTTAAAACAAACAATGGGAAACCGCGGTAATTTGTGGAGGCGCATTTGTGGGCGGTATTAACCCTGTATCGGCTGCTAGCATGGGTTAATACCTCACCGCTAGCGGCCGAATCCCGCAGCAATTCCGACGGTATAGCGCCGCTATTTTTAGCGGCGCTATACCACCACCGCGCCTTCCGTCCCAGTGTGAAAGGGGCCTTAGACTAAAACCAAATATAAATTTGACTTCTAAATGAACGCTGGTCTGTAGTGCATGTTCATACCTCAATATCATTAATATGAGATTTTTCACTCCAGCAGTATGTAATGAGCTTGGACATTGTAGAGAAATGTTAACTAATGCATTACAATTTAATTACACTCAGATTTTAGACGACTAAAATACGTTTTAGTCTACTAAAATGTACTGGAGAATTTAGCCGACTAAATATGACTAAAACAATTGCAGAAGACTAATATGGGACTAAAATTAAAAAGACATTTTAGGTCCAAGACCAACTAAATTTGCTGCCAAAATTAACACTGGTGATCAGCACAGGGCCAATCAGCACTGTCCAGACAGAAGATCAGGTGTCTTGCAGTATCATAGGACAGTCAGAAAACTCCTCCTACAAGTTTTAACCAGACACTGATAGAAGTCACAAGACTGCTATATACTGCTGAAGAGAAAAAGTATTTAGCAGTTTCTTATCACTAAAATATGTATATTTCCATGTTCTGTGTACTGTGGGAGAGCAGATATAGTGAATGCAGAGTCCTGGGTTTAGTAACACTTTAAAGCGGAGCTCCACCCTAAACTGGAACTCCCGCTGATCGGAACCCTCCCCCCCTCCGGTTTCACATTTGACACCTTTCAGGGGGGAGGGGGGTGCAGATACCTGTCTGAAGACAGGTATTTGCACCCACTTCCGGCCACACAGTCTTGGGCAGACTGCGGGCATGACATCACCTCCCGTCCGCCCCCCGTTGTGTTCTGGGAACACTCGGCTCCCAGTACACAGCGGGAGCCAATCGGCAGGCGTAGTGCGACTCGTGCATGCACCGTAGGGAACCGGGCAGTGAAGCCGGAGCGCTTCACTTCCTGGTTCCCTCACGAGGATGGCGGGGGGCAGCAGAGTGATGATCGATCGCTCGTCCTCTGCTACGGACATCGCTGGACTCCAGGACAGGTAAGTGTCCTAATATTAAAAGTCAGCAGCTGCAGTATTTGTAGCTGCTGGCTTTTATTATTTTTTTTTTCAGCGGAGCTTCGCTTTAAAGAGCTGAACTAATATACTTGAGTGTGAACTGCTTCACTGAAAACAAAGGAAGAGAACGCGCCTTACATGTGCTGGAAAATGCAACCAGCCAACCCCGAGACACACACAGTACAGAAGCACACGCCAACCCCGAGACACACACAGCACAGAAGCACACGCCAACCCCGAGACACACACAGTACAGAAGCACACGCCAACCCCGAGACACACACAGCACAGAAGCACACGCCAACCCCGAGACACACACAGCACAGAAGCACACGCCAACCCCGAGACACACACAGTACAGAAGCACACGCCAACCCCGAGACACACACAGCACAGAAGCACACGCCAACCCCGAGACACACACAGTACAGAAGCACACGCCAACCCCGAGACACACACAGTACAGAAGCACACGCCAACCCCGAGACACACAGTACAGACGCACACGCCAACCCCGAGACACACACAGCACAGAAGCCAACGCTGAGACACACACACAGCACAGAAGCCAACGCTGAGACACACACACACAGCACAGAAGCCAACCCTGAGACACACACAGTACAGACGCACACGCCAACCCTGAGACACACACAGTACAGACGCACGCGCCAATCCTGAGACACACACAGTACAGACGCACGCGCCAATGCTGAGACACACACACACACAGCACAGAAGCCAACGCTGAGACACACACACACACAGCACAGAAGCCAACGCTGAGACACACACACACACACACAGCACAGAAGCCAACGCTGAGACACACACAGTACAGAAGCACACGCCAACCCCGAGACACACACAGTACAGAAGCACACGCCAACCCTGAGACACACACAGTACAGACGCACACGCCAACCCTGAGACACACACAGTACAGAAGCACACGCCAACCCCGAGACACACAGTACAGACGCACACGCCAACCCTGAGACACACACAGTACAGACGCACACGCCAACCCTGAGACACACACAGTACAGACGCACACGCCAACCCTGAGACACACACAGTACAGACGCACACGCCAACCCCGAGACACACACAGTACAGAAGCACACGCCAACCCCGAGACACACAGTACAGACGCACACGCCAACCCTGAGACACACACAGTACAGACGCACACGCCAACCCTGAGACACACACAGTACAGAAGCACACGCCAACGCTGAGACACACACACAGCACAGAAGCCAACGCTGAGACACACACACACAGCACAGAAGCCAACGCTGAGACACACACACACAGCACAGAAGCCAACGCTGAGACACACACACAGCACAGAAGCCAACGCTGAGACACACACACACAGCACAGAAGCCAACGCTGAGACACACACACAGCACAGAAGCCAACGCTGAGACACACACACACAGCACAGAAGCCAACGCTGAGACACACACACACAGCACAGAAGCCAACGCTGAGACACACACACAGCACAGAAGCCAACGCTGAGACACACACACAGCACAGAAGCCAACGCTGAGACACACACACACACACAGCACAGAAGCACACGCCAACCCTGAGACACACACAGTACAGAAGCACACGCCAACCCTGAGACACACACAGTACAGAAGCACACGCCAACCCTGAGACACACCGTACAGAAGCACACGCAGGAGAGCTGCAAAGCATGGTAGGCCAATTAAGGAGCTGAGTGTTCTAATTAGGAAGAGCTTTCACAACGCACCTTGGCAAATCTGTCCCTGGCGGTTTTATGAATGATGTCACTACGAGAGTAAACAGAAAAATATACCAACCTACGGCTCATCTGGGGATTTCATCTACAGAAATACACTGAGTGTTTGGGATTAGAAATGCCAATTTGAATCGTTCTCAATCATAACCATTTGACGTCAGGAACATTTACCCCACTTCATGACCAGGCCATTTTTAGCAATACGGCACTGTATTACTTTAACTGACAATTACGCGGCCGTGTGAGGCTGTACCCAAATAAAATTGATGTCGTTTTTTCCCCACAAATAGAGCTTTTTGGTGTTTTTTCCATCACCTCTGCAGTTTTTAGCCGGATCGACTGTCGGGTGCTGCAGCCACCATCTCCGCTAAGGGAGATCGGCAGGGAAGCCTTTCGGCTTCACAGATGGTTCCCTAATGCGCAAAGTGTGATGCGCTTCCCAATTGGCGCAGAGAAAGGAAGAGGGGGGCCCGAACTTCCGAGGGACTGCGCGGTGACGCTGTCTCCTGAAGTGGGGAAGGAGGACCTGCCAAAAAACAAGAGGTGTGGGACTTCCTGTCCCACTTCCTCCTTCCGCCGAGGGGCTGCAAAGGCGAATAACTTAATTGCCTTTTGGCAGCCCCTCCCTGTAGGCGATCGCCTGGGACACGTGACAGGTCCCAGGTGATCGCCTGTTCAATCGGATGGCTTAGCGCCGCTCGCGCATGCGCAGTGGGTGCCCGGCAGTGAAGCCGAAAGCTGTCACGGCCAGGTGCCCGCAGCGGAGGCGGTGAAGGGGGGGGGGGACCCGAGCGAAGCTCCCAGCAGCACGTTGCTGGACCGGGGAACAGGTAAGTGTATGTTTATTAAAAGCCAGCAGCTACACTTTTTGTAGCTGCTGACTTTTAATAAACATAAAAAAAAAAAAAATGCCTGGAACACCCCTTTAAAAATGTACAGGACAGAAAATTAAAAGCCCAATAGCAGGTGTTAAGCGATCCATCAGAATTGATAACTGAAGTGACGTTCTGTTGCCGCCATCTTGCTACACCCCACACTCCTCCATAGTAAGGATACAGTGAGAAGAGGAAAGCGGACATCTTGGTACACCCACCAGAGTTTTCATTTTACACTTATTTTTAACAGTAAAGTGAGTTTATATAGTGAAATACAGTACTTAGAACTCTGACTGACTGGTTAGATGTTGAATTTTAAAAGCAGCGAACTTCTGTCAGATTAGCAAACCTGTGAGATGAGCGAGCCTGCCACTGATTTTAAAACTCGAAATCTAACCAGTCAGACGGAGTTCTAAATACTGCTAGGTAAATTCAGGTAGAGTTAGGCCGACTTGTCAGTAGATAAGCCGACCTAACTCAGAATCTACGCCGACCTAGGTTTAAGCGTATGCTCAAACAGATACGCTTAAACATATCTAAGATACGACGGCTTGCGCCGTCCTATCTTAGATTGCAATATTTTGGATGGCCGCTAGGTGGCGCTTCCATTGCGGTCGGCATAGAATATGTAAATGAGGACATACGCCGATTCACGAACGTACGCCCGGCCAACGCAGTACTTTTACGCCGTTTACGTAAGAGATAGGCCGGGTAAAGTTAGAGCTAGGCCCTAGTGGAATAGTAATGTCAAGTATGGTCGCCGTTCCTGCGTCGAAATTCAATTTTTTTACGTCGTTTGCGCAAGTCTTCCGTGAATCGGGATTTATGTCGTTTACGTCCACATCAAAATCAATAGGCCCGTGCGGCTTACTTAGCTGCAATGCACACTGGGAAATGTAGGCACCCGGCGCATGCGCAGTAACAAGGAAACGTCAAAAACGTAAGGTCAAGCCTTATTACCATTAAACACGCCCCCCTAACACAGATTTGAATTCAGCGCCCTTACGCCCGCCCGCTTTAGGCTACGCCGCCATATATTAGCAGGCAAGTACATTGAGAATCATTACTTGCCTAGCTAACTTACGGCGGCGTAGCCTAAACACACTAACCTACACCGCCGTAACTTTATTCCATTCTACCTGAATCTACCTATGCATTTCATTATATAAATTCACTTTACTGTTAAAATGCAAAACTCCGGTGGGTGGAACAAAATGTCCGCTTTTTCCCTCTCAGTGTATCCTTACTATGGAGGAATGCTGGGTGTAGCAAGATGGCGGCGACAGAACGTCACTTTCGTTATCAATTCTGATGGGTCACCAAATCTGATGAAACGCCCAGCATGTCTCGCCACCACAGGTCTGCAGATAAGACGTGCAGCTAGACACAGAAAGGGCCGCTAAACTGCAGTGTGCTATGAGGTGATAACAAACAAGTCCTATATGGGCTGAAAATGGAAAAATATAGATGAACACCCTCGGGCACAGAATGTTTCGTTTTTTTTTGCAAGAGCAAAAGTGTAAGGCTGTGGCCTTTTCTGAAGAGGATGGCAAGTCCTCCCATGAAGGTGGTTGTAAAACTCAGACATTAAAAATGAAAGGAACATATCCCCCTATAGCAGTGATGGTGAACCTCGGCACCTCAGATGTTTTGGAACTACATTTCCCATGATGCTCATGAACTCTGCATAGTAGTTGAGCATCATGGGAAATGTAGTTCCAAAACAAGGGTGCCAAGGTTCTCCATCACTGCTCTATAGAGTGTAGTGTATATAAGAGCACTAAGGCTGGCAATACAAGGTTGGAATCTCCGCTGGTTCAGCAGGAACCAGCCAGGAGTCGAATCCCTAACGAGCAGGCTGAATGTACAAAGTTGAGCGATTAACTTGGGTACAACCAACCTGCCAGATTTGTTCCAATTTCGCCAGCGACTGCTTTAGCCACTGGCAATAAGCACCATCTTCTCCCGGCAGGGACGGCTACCCCCACCAGGAGTAGACAATGGCCGGTTCCCATCAGCACCCTCTGTTGAATCGTGCAAATTTCGTTCCTGCAAATTTGCAGTGTATGGCTGGCCTAAGTGTCATTTGTCTGCGGGTTTTTCCCCCCCTCCATCAGCATGAATCACTTTATTCTTACAACTGTTCCTGGCACCATGAGATAAGGTGACATGGGAGGTAGCTCCAGCACACAGCCTGTGATTGACGGCCTCGGCTCTGTTCCTGTGTGAAAGGGGGTGTGTCCCTTCCCTCAAATCGGATCTGAGCTCTCCTCACTGATCTCTGCAGTGTGCAACTTCAAGGAGTTGTAAAGGCAGAAGGTTTTTTTTTATGCATTAAAACAAAAAACCTTGGGTGTAGCTGAAGCGGCGGAGGGGGACCCCAGAAGGCGATTAGGGCTGCTCTGTGAAAAAACATTGATCAGAGCAAGAATAACACGTTTGATATTTTATTAGAAAAACTACTAAGGTTTACAACCACTTTAAAAATGATGGCGCCCAATCGGCTCACATACAGAGGTAGGTTGAGCTTTACTTTTAGGATATATCCGCCTCCATATACTATCCCAGCTGGGGGGGCTCAGTGTTTGAGGGATGTTTAGTAATGGACATGCAACACCAAGGAATAGCCTAAACCCTGCAAGCCAAGACCTTCAAGTGTGACAGCACAAAACTCTTCCCTTAGCTGCTCACGTATACTGAGAACATATGGTTTTAGGCCTAAAGCAAGCAAGGAGCTTGGTGCTTGAAGGTCTTTGAATCTTCTGGTCCACATGTCCACCAGCACAGTGTCCAAGTAGCTTTAGACCATGGGTGTTCAACCTGTGGCCCTCCAGCTGTTGCAGAACTACAAGTCCCATCATGCCTCTGCCTTTGGTAGTCATGCTTATAACTGTCAGCCTTGCAATGCCTCATGGGACTTGTACTTCTGCCAGGGGTCGACAATATCCAGGCGCCAGGTCGCAATTGTGACAAGAAATTGTGACCTGGCTCCCGCGGCTTTGCGGTCTACAAGGTCGCGGCCTCAATTACCGGCCGCCGCGATCGTGCGGTGGGGGCGTACGGAGGCACAGGATCCTGCGTCTCCGTGCGCCCCCACCTCCCCGTGACGGCCGGTAATTGAGGCCGCGGCCTTGTGAAGTCCCAAGCTCTTCCTTCTGCGAGCTGGCGCCATCTGGTGGTGGCCGTTGGCATTACAAGTTAAACAGCAATTCTAATGTGTGTCATTTTTCACTATTTTCACTGCCATCTCCTTCCCTCTAATTAGAACCCCCAAACATTATATATATTTTTTATTCTAACACCCTAGAGAATAAAATGG
The DNA here is from genome assembly GCF_905171775.1 of Rana temporaria. Taxonomy (NCBI): domain Eukaryota; kingdom Metazoa; phylum Chordata; class Amphibia; order Anura; family Ranidae; genus Rana; species Rana temporaria. The sequence continues at coordinate 26,512,347 of NC_053493.1, forward strand.
CGATCAGTGCAATACTTTCTGTCACGCCGTATTTGCGCAGCAGTCTTACAGGCGCACTTTTTTGGGAAAAAAATACACTTTTTTTAATTGAAAAATAAAACAGTAAAGTTATCCCAATTTTTTTTTAATATTGTGAAAGATAATGTTACGCCGAGTAAATTGATACCCAACATGTCACGCTTCAAAATTACATCCGCTCGTGGAATGCCGACAAACTTTTACCCTTTAAAATCTCCATAGGCGACGTTTAAAAAAGTCTACAGGTTGCATGTTTTGAGTTAGGAGGAGGTCTAGGGCTAGAATTATTGCTCTTGCTCCAACGATCACGGCGATACCTCACATGTGTGGTTTGAATACCGTTTACATATGCGAGCGCTACTCACGTATGTGTTCGCTTCTGCGCGCGAGCTCGTCGGGACAGGGCGCGTTTTCTGGCTCCTAACTTTTTTAGCTGGCTCCTAGATTCCAAGCAAATTTGTCAAACCCTGACTTCTGCAACAGCCACGGGTTGATCACCCATTAGGGTATAGGACTGTAGAGAAGCCCATCACTGAACGTATATAAACCACTTAAAATCTGTAGAACTAGAATTCCCAGCATGCAGGATTATGGCATCCAACTAGCATCAGGACCTCACGTGGCCTAAATATTAGCTAATCCTTCGAAGACCAACCCTGTGCTTAATAAAATCCATACTCAGGCTACAGAAGGGTTGGGCAACAAGTCCCAGAATGCTTTGCTTGTATCACAACAGGCTGAACACTCCTAACAGCTATATTGCTCAGGTGGAACTACAAGTCACAGCAATCAGTCATGAACTGTTGATCCAATGCAGGCAACTGTAGCCCACCATGCTACCAGCATCCTGACCTCAAAGGAGGAGGAGTAACACCAATGATCACGTAGGGCCTTGTAGCTTGTAAATAATAAAGGATGTGACGCTGCAAATACCTCCACACTATAGAAGGCATCGGCTGGAACGCCAAGCACAGTGTAGACAACTCACCCCCGCCACATATTGCTCAACTGCAAAGGAGGTAGGTAGAAGTAAATGCCGGTGACTTGTCGTTAAGGTTCCCCCATCGAGATGGTTCCTGTAAGGACTGCGCAGGCGCAATCCTTGCCGACGGAAATCTCCGAACCTCGGCCGGCATCCACCTGCAAGGAAAAAGCCATAATGAGCTAGTATGCGCCGCATATTAGCTCATTATGGAAATACTTACCTCGGAACGAGGTAGGGAACTTACCTGGTCCACGCCGAGCGTGTCTTCCGGGTATCGCCGCTCCAGCGCTGCGATTGGCTGGAGCGGCGATGACGTCACTTGCGCGCATGCGCGCGGAAGATTTCCTTTCTGGCATGGGCCGGCACCCTTCAGCCGAGGATCCCCCCTGCGCATGCGCCGCTGCAATCAGCGGCGCATTGCGAGGGGAATATCTCCTAAACCGTACAGGTTTAGGAGATATTCTTTATACCTACAGGTAAGCCTCATTATAGGCTTACCTGTAGGAAAATGTAAAACAAAAATGGGTTTACAACCACTTTAACATCCCCGTGGATTGGAGGATGTTAAAAAAAGAGCCAGGAGGCCGAGCGAGCGAAGCAAGCCGTCGGAGCGACCACTTTCCTCAAATTCCACGTCGCACTGGATGCCGGCCGAGGTTCGGAGATTTCCGTCGGCAAGGATTGCGCCTGCGCAGTCCTTACAGGAACCATCTCGATAGCCGGAACCAGATCGTCAGATCCCCAGGATATGCAATTCTATAGAAAAGAGGGCAGAGTGCCATGCAAAGTGTACCGGGGATTTGCAGCCAGAAGGCAGCCAAGTATTCAAGGCACATCATTTACACCCTCCTGTTCTCAAGAGATAAGAAGAGGTCATCCTGGGACTTCAAGTCTAACACTACTGTATAACCGAGGTGCCAACATGAAATGGATTGTATTCAGCCAAGAGATATTCAGGTACAGCTTGCACCAGGGCATGTCAAATCCTAGGTTACCATGGCAACTAGAAGTTGAATCCTGGCACCTGGGCAGCTGCCAGAATGCTTCCACACAACCCCTATAGCGCCCGCCGCTATATATCCAGGGCTCTGCTTGCCCATCTGTGGGCCCAGGACCAGCATAGTGGGTGCTATCAGGTAGAGGTCTCACTGAAGAGAACCTGTCACCCTATGTGATGGGGGAAAAAAAATAAAAGTTACACCCAAGCATATAATTCCCCCCCCCCCCAATAGAATTGAGAGCCCCACCACAAATACACGCGTACAAGCGTAAACGCACATGTCAGGTGACTACGCCTGGAAACATTGGATTGTGATACATGTTACATATGTTGTGGAAACTTTATGAAGATGTATTTAATATGTATTGTCCTAGTGTCTCCCAGGGTTAGTTCTCCCACAGCCCACTCTAAAGAGCTGTCTGATTCTGGTTAAAATCCGTCTGGTAGTGAAAAGCTTCTTGAAGATGCAGGGAGGCTTTTGCAGAGTGGGGATATGTCTGTCAGCGAAGGGCCCGTGCGATGCACAGAACAATCGTCTGAGGGGCATGTGTTCCAGAGACATTATCAGTTTAGAGGGGGATGCACGCTCATGTTACCCCGGTGTGCCCAACACATGGGGGGGGGACCGTGGCGTGCCCCTGCAGATAATCTCCCATCCACAGGAACAGTAGTATAATCCAGGTATGCATGGTTCTCTGAACAACGCAGAATAAGGATTCACGCCAACGGTAAAAACGTGAGCCTTTGAATTGTTATGGTTGGGAGAGCGTCCATGATTTCAAGCCATGCGGCTTCCTGTTTACTGGAGAGCATGGCTTCCAGGTACAGGGGGAGGGAAATCGTACACACTGCCCCTGCCCAGCCACACCCACAAGGATCCCCCAGTCATTGTTTGCTGTATAACCCCTTCTGTTTGAAGGAATGCCTGTGCTTGATTGGTCGATTGTGAAACTATCAAGCTCTATTGTTATATAAAGATTACTCCCAGAACCAGGGCAGTTGGTCTAGCGGAGGACGCAAGCATGGTGGTCATGTCTGTTTACTTATACAGGAACAGGTTTACTAAGATGCATTATACAAAGAGGCTGAATGAGCTCTTAAAGTGGTTGTACAGGTAAAAAAAAAAAATAATGTATTTAAACATGTCATAATTACCTCCACTGTGCAGTTTGTTTTGCACAGAGTGCCCCGAACTTCTTCTTCTGGGGTCCCCCGGCGGCTCCTCCCCACAATAGCTAACCCCCAATGGGAAACGCTCCTCTGAGAGGGTTACCTTGCGGGCACGCTCCCGTGTCATATAGTCGGCGTCCATAGCCGCTGAGTGTACGACTCGGCCCCGCCATTGGATTTGACTGACAGCAGTGGGAGCCAATGGCTGCGCTGCTATCGTTCCAATGAAGCGCCGAGAAACCTATGAGAGAGCGACACGGGATTGCGCCCCACGGAAATTCGGGGCTCAGGCAAGTAAAAACGGGGGCCGGACACTGCAAGGTGTTTTTGACAACCCCTTTAAAGCGCAGGAGACATGGATTAAGCATGGCAAATAGTGAAATTTCTACAACACGTATCACCGCACACCATGAAACGAGAGCAATAATTCTAGTACCAGAACTCCTTCGTAAAACTAAAGTAATGACCTATAGAAGGCTTTTTAAAGCGCCACCTATGGAATATATAGGGTACTGAAGTTCTTTGCCAATAATTCTAGCACCAGACCTCCTTCAGAACGCAAAATAAAGCTTTGAAAAAAAAGCTTGCACTCCTGCTCCTTGACCTGTAGATGCCCTTACTTTACATCCAGGAATAATAAGAGGCAGCTGTCAGGCATTCAGAGACTAGAACAGCTGCAACACAACAGGGGGAGATTTACTAAAACTGGTGCACTCAGAATCTAGTGCATCTTTGCATAGGAACCAATCAGCTTCCAGGTTCACATTGATGCAGGTTTGAAATCGGCAATGCAGTCCGACTTCGGGGGGCGATTTGACAGACATCTGTGCAGATTCATGCACAGATGACTATTCAAATTGCCCCCAAAGTCGCCAAAAGTAGAACAGGAACTACTTTTGGAAATCGGTGCAGTGCTGCAAAGTCAACGTCACACCGATTCGGCGGGCCATTGCCGGCAATAGCCTGCATGTCAAATCGGCCCAATATGAACCTGGGCTTATTGTCAAAGCTTAAAGCAACACTTAGGCCCCTTCCACGCGGGGCGGATCTGTAATGATCCGCCCCGTGAACCTCCGCTTGCTCAGCGCGGATCGCTCCGTTGATCCCCCGCTGAGCCGGCGGATGACAGGGCGGTCCCCGCACACTGTGCAGGGACCGCCCTGTCTTTTCTCCGCTCTCCTGTATGGGGGGATCGGATGAACACGGACCGTCTGTCCGTGTTCACCCGATCCGATCGACGGATGGAAAAGTAGGTTTTTCCTCCGTCACACTTTGGCGGATCGGAGCGGGTGACATGCCCGCTGACATCCGCGGCTCCATAGAGGAGCACGGAGCGCTCGTTCAGGTCCGCCTAAAAAACTGGCAAGCAGACCTGAACGGTCCGCCCGTGTGAAAGAGCCCTACAGGCTTTTTTTTTTTAAATAACAAACATGTTATACTTACCTCCACTGTGCAGCTCGTTTTGCACAGAGTGTCCCCTAACCCTGTCTGCTGGGGTCCCTCGGCGGCTGTCTTGGCTCCTCCTCGCAAAAGCTTTCTACCTTCATACGAGCAATCTCGCATGGTGGAAAGCTTTTGCGAGCGCGCTCCCGTGATACAGCGGCGGGCATAGCCGCCGACTGTATCACTCGGCCCCGCCCCCCGGCGCGCCGCGTCATCCGCTGTGATTGACAGCAGCGCCAGCCAATGGCTGTGCTGCTATCAATCCGTCCAGCCTAGCCAATCAATGGCCAGGCTGGGAACCGAAGAGGATCCCGTGGTCGCGGGTGGGACTTTCGAGGGGTCAGGTAAGTAAAACGGGGGTTTGTGGGGGGGCTGGTACCGTCGGATGTTTTTTCACCTTAATGCATAGGATGCATTAAGGTGAAAAAACATTTACCTTTACAACCCCTTTAATTGAACACGCTGGAGTTGGAAGCTGATTGGCTACCATGTACAGCTACACCAGATCCCGTCTGTGATCCACTTTTAGTAAATCCCCCCCCAAATTTGTACATACTCCTGTAGCAGTAGAAGCACCAGTGCAGCCAGCACCGAAGTCCTGCCCATTACACTGGGACCTCTAGTGCCTCACGTGTAGGAGACTCCTATTGTTGTAGAACAAGTCTGCACAGCAAGGATTGTGTTCAGCCAAGAAATCTGGATCCTCCACTTACACCCCCTTGCCCTTCACCATGCTGCCTTCTCCCTGACCTCACAGGAAACAATAGGAGAAGGAAGTAGTAGAGTGCAATCAGTACAGAGCTGGCCTTGCATAACATGCCACTTGTAAAACTGCTCTGGTACCAAAAGTCCCAGCAAACCAGTGTGTGTTAAAGGGTTATGTCACCTTTAGAAAGAAATAGAAAGGTGAACATACACCCCTCCCCCTCCCTGGTCCCTGCTGCACCTTCCTCCAATGGGTAATACAGTTTCACTGTCCATGAAGTCCAGTGCAGCAGTCCTGAGATTTGAAAACTGGACGCTGGGATGGATCAGAGCCGTTTTAATAGGTCTTCGCTGGCACGTGACCACGCCAACCAGAATCGCTCTGATCCATCCCATCACCCCTATGAAACAAAAAGTACTTTGTGGTTTTTAAACCCCAGGATTGCTGCACTGGGCTTGAACAATGATCTCCTCTTGTGACTTAAAGCGGAGGACCGCCGAAAAAAAAAATAAAAAAAAATAAAAGTCAGCAGCTGCAAACTTTTCTCGTAGATCCGCGTATCTTTGCGCGGGCGTAACGTATCCGATTTACGTTACGCCTCCGCAAGTGCAGTATTCTCAAAGCACTTGCTCCGTAAGTTGCGGCAGCGTAGCGTAAATAGGCCGGCGTAAGCCTGCCAAATTCAAATTTGGAACAGGGGGGCGTGTGTTATGTAGAATAACCCTGACCCGACGTGATTGCCGTTTTTCACGAACGGCGCATGCGCCGTCCGTGGACATATCCCAGTGTGCATTGCTCTAAATACCCCGCAAGGACGTATTGGTTTTGACGTTAACGTAAATTACGTCCAGCCCCATTCACGGATGACGTAAAATATTCAAAATTTCACGCGGGAACGACGTCCATACTTAACATTGGTACGCCGCATGTACGCCACCATATAGCAGGGGTAACTTTACGGCGGGAAAAGCCTAACATAAACGGCGTATCTGTACTGCGTCGGCCGGGCGTACGTTCATGAATTTGCGTATCTAGCTGATTTACATATTTCTAGGCGTAAATCAGCGTACACGCCCCTAGCAGCCAGCGTAAATATGCAGTTACGATCCAACGGTCGGATCTAATAGAAATCTATGCGTAACTGATTATAAGAATCAGGCGCATAGATACGACGGCACGACTCAGAGATACGACGGCGTATCTGGAAATACGCCATCGTATCCCCTTTGTGAATCTGGGCCTTAATATATGGACACTTACTTGTCTTGGGCGCCCGCGATGTCGGATCCCGAAGCCGTTCCGTCCCTTAGCTCTCGGGTAGAGGCGCCGCCATCTTTGGTAAAGGAATCAGGAAGTAAAGCCTTGTGGCTTCACTTCCTGGTTCCCCCTACTGCACATGCGCGCGTCGTGCTGCATATCCTCACTGGTCCCCGCTGTCTTCTGGGACCTGTGTGTCTCTCAGAAGACAGCGGGGGGACAGAGTAGGCTCCGGACGCGGCGTAGGTCACCGCAGTGATCTATGCCCGGAAGTGGGAGCAAATACCTGGATTACACAGGTATCTGCGCCGTCCTCCCCCCTGAAATGTGACACCGGAGAGGGGGGTGTCACAAAAAGCAGAAGTTAAATTTTTGGGTGGAACGCCGCTTTAAGAAGCAATCCCAAAAAGTGTGTCACCCTATTTCTCAGCATGCACTCAGGGAAAGGCTTCGAGTCCAAGGAGGCCTGCTTTATATTTACAACTCTGTCATTTTACCAGCTGATTAGATGCAAATTGATCACACCGCCCAACTCCTCACCACTGCGCCACCTGCATTCCGACAAGAAATCCACCCACATCAGTCCAACCTGTACCCTGACCTCCTGGGAGGGTGGTGCCGATCAGGGCTATCCCCATATTGCACACCAGGGTCAGCTGAAAGACTGCCAACTCCCCCGTGCCTCTGTGGACCTTCAAAGTGCCAGCAGACAAAGAACTGCATTTAGCCAAGAGATCTAAAGTTACTGCTTGCACCCCTTGTAATCCACCATGCTGCCTCCTCTGTGACCACAACGCTGATAATACAAGGGGGACAGCCATCAGGCCACAGCAAAATGCCCACACAGCTGCAACTATAAGTACCAGCGTGCCAGGGATTACATTCTGCCCAGGTATCTGCAGTCACAGCTTGCATCCTCCATGAACTTCCAGCTAATATGAGAGGAAGGAGGAGGGAGGAGGGAGCTGCCGTGGCACCAAGCCGGCCTTGATAAGCCTGTGACTTGCAAACTCCTGCAAGAAAACTGGTGCAAATGCAATTCCCTCCACACTGCCTGTGCAAGCTGAGAGTTGGTTACCAACAGCTGGAGGGTTTCATGTTACTGAATTTGGTGCAGGGATCTAGAGCAGGAATCTCCAAACTATGACCCTCCATTTGTTCAGGAACTACAATTCCCATCATGTCTGAATGTCAGTTTTACAATGCCTCATGGGATGTGTAGTACCGCAACAGCTGGAGGGCCGTAGTTCGGAGATCCCCGATCTAGAGCTTAGGCCACTGTGCCTGCTACCATGCTTAAAGCGGAGCTCCACCCTAAAGTGGAACTCCCGCTGATCGGAACCCCCCCCCCCCTCCGGTGTTGACACCTTTTTAGGGGGAGGAGGGTGTCTAAAGACAGGTATTTGCACCCACTTCCGGTCATACAGTCTCGGGCAGACTGCGGGCATGACGTCACCTCCACCCCCCCCCCCCCCCCCCGTTGTGTTCTGGGAACACTCGGCTCCCAGTACACAGCGGAAGCCAATCGGCAGGCGTAGCGTGACTCGCGCAAGGGCCGTAGGGAACCAGGCCAGAGCACTTCACTTCCTGGTTCCCTCACCGAGGATGGCGGGGGGGCAGCAGGGTGATGAACGATTGCTTGTCCTCTGCTGTGGACAGCGCTGGACTCCAGGACAGGTAAGGGCCCTTTCACACTGGTGCGTTTTTGCCACGTTTTCGCTGTAAATATAGCGCTATTAAAACGCTTATAAAAAACGCTCCCCATGCCCCTTCCATTGAAATGAATTAAAAACCGCTGTAAAAACGGTGCGTTAAAATCGCGGTAAAACACCATGATTTTACCGCATTTTTAATTCATTTCAATGAAGAGGGGCATGGGGAGCGTTTTAATAGAGCCATTTTTATCGCAAAAACGCACCAGTGTGAAAGGGCTCTTAGTGTGCTCATATTAAATGTCAGTAGCTGCAGTATTTGTAGCTGCTGGCTTTTAATATTTTTTTTTCAGCGGACATCCGAAGTAAAACTACACTATCTGAGCAACAACCTAAAAACACCATTTTATTCATATTTAATATTCAAAGCAAACCCCCCCCCCCCCCATCCAGGTCTCCATGCTTTTCTTTTGCTGAGAAATCACTTTAAGAAACACCGCCCTAGAATTTCTATCCGTGGCCATCTTGAGTAAGGGCAAATGATTCACGTAGCATTTACTTCCTTGAATCCATCTGCCCTTACTTTAGAGATGCAGGCAGGAGGCACCCCTCCTGGGATGTATGACATCATTTGCCTAGGCATGGAAACCAAGAAATACCGGTAACTGAAGAAATGTCAACAAAAAAGTCAAAAACAAGTAAATAGAACACCTTACTATTTATATTACAAATGCTAGCTGCATAAGGCCCCTTTCACACGATCTGACCGTTTAGGTCCGCCTGTCAGTTTTGATGGCGGACCTGAACAGCCGCTCCATGCAGTCCTATGGAGTGGAGACATGTCCGCTGACATCCGACCCGCCAAAATCGGACGGACGGCGATACGTCCATGGCGAATCGGATGAGATCTGATGAAAATGAACATGCTGTCTATTTTCATCAGATCTCCCTATAGGAGACAGCGGCGCTCGAAAAGACCCTCCCCCATTCAGTGAGCAGAGAGGTGCTTGTCATCCGCCGGCTCAGCGGATAGATCTCCCACAGACTCCGTAGCGATGGAGTCCGCCTGTGTGGAAGAGGCCTAAGGATTACAAAATAGACAATGTTGGTTGAGAGACTGAAGTTCTGCATGAACTACATGGATCAGCACATCAAGAATTGATGCAAGAGAATACAATGGAACCTCGGATTACGAGTATAACCCGTTCCAGGAGAATGCTTGTAATCCAAAGTACTCCCATATCAAAGCGAGTTTCCCCATAGAAGTCAATGGAAACAAAGATAGTTCCTTCTGCATTGACTTCCATGGAATGCAATACCGCATGTGGCCAGAGGAAAGGGGCGCGCCGGAGAGCCTTGGAAATACTCGGCTGATCTCGGAATGGTTCGGAAACACTCGGGAACTGGGTATTTCCAAGTATTTACTAACGGTTCTGAACCGCTCTGAGTGTCGCCAGCGCCCCCGCACCTCTGGCCAAATGTGGAACTGCACACCCCATTAGCTTGAATTCTGCTTGTTTTGCGAAACACATTTGCAAACCGAGTCAGGATTTAAAAACAAAAAGTTGCTCGTTATTCAAAACGCTCGTTATGTGTTACTTGTAAACTAAGGTTCCACTGTACAGGGATAATGGTGCGATATGTGGCAATCATCAGCCCTGGATGCAGACTGTCGGTGTCCACTGTCCAGAGTCAACCATTGGCAGGCAGAGGTGTAACTAGAACCTTCAGGGCTCCAGTGCAAGAAACTATGACCTTCCTGACAGCTGGGGCCCTTTCCATTGGACCCAGAGCGCCTCCCTCCAAGACCAGGGTTCTTATTTCAATCGTTAAAGAGGAGTTCCACCCAAAAATGGAACTTCCTCTTATCCCACTCCTCTCCCCCTTACATGCCACATTTGGCATGTAATTTTTTTGGGGGGGGGTGGGGGCTTTAGGAGAAGGGGACTTCCTGTCCCACTTCCTCCTTGCGCCGAGGGGCTGCAAAGGCGATTAAGCTTAATCGCCTTTTGGCAGCCCCTCCCTGTAGGCGATCGCCTAGGACACGTCAGGTCCTAGGCGATCGCCTGTCCAATCAAACAGCGCAGCGCCGGGCGCAGTGCCGCCCGTGCATGCGCAGTGGGTGCCCGGCCGTGAAGCCGAAAGCTGTCACGGCCGGGTGCCCACAGTGACAATGAAGACGCCGGCCGGGGGGGGGGGGAGATGGGGTAGAGGAGCGGACCCCCGGCCGGCGCGTCGCTGGAACGCTGGAGCAGGTAAGTGTCAGTTTATTAAAAGCCAGCAGCTACACTTTTGTAGCTGCTGACTTTTAATAAACTTAAAAAATGGGTGGAAAACCCCTTTAATGTTTTAATTACTACTTTTCTGCAACTTTAGTGTGATTTAAGTGCCACAGACTGCAATGTTAAATCACAAAAGTTGCACGGCTTTGGGGGGCACAGCAGTACAAATCGAGCCTTAGGGTCCCGTAGTGGCAGAATGCCAGGGCCCAGTTGCAAGTGCCTGCAGGAGCTGGCAGCCTCCTGCAGCTAAACAAAGGGAATCTCAGACCCCCCCCCCCCCCCCCGGCTGATGCTCTTACATCTACATGCCGTCTGTCAAAGATGCAGGTGTGAATGTATCCTTTGTCCTCAATCGCGTTGGCTTATCTTACGGGAGGGGAATAGGGAAAAGTAGCTACTTGTCTCGCATGCAGAAGTTTCAACTCAATGCAAGTAACTTTTCTGAAACTCCGAGTCGCAGCAAACACAGGCCAGAGTCTACAGTCACAAGATCTCCTCCATTCTCTGTTTAAACTTCGCAGCCCCCTCTCCATATTACTTTTTCCTGACCTCATAGGAAAGAATACGAGGACAGAAGCAGGCAGGTCAAGCTGGGACTTGCAGTACACAATTCTCTACATTGATGTAGAACTACAAATCCCAGCATTCCGCTCCGAGATCTGGGTCCACAACACACACATTTTAGCCTCCCAGTGTGTTCCTAGTCCCTCAACAGCAGAAGACCCCCCCCCCCCCCCCCCCATTTTCTAAATCACTGTGGAACGAAACGTTCCATCATGTCAGCACTGCGCAGAACTTGCACCCCTCTGCCCCCTGCCACAGTGCCTGTCCCTGGAGGTAATATGAGAGGGTGGCAGCTGCCAGTTCATGCCAGGACTTGTCATAGAAAATCCCCACACTTGTGTGAAAACTACAAGTCCCAGCATGTCAGGGATTTCACTCAACATCTGAAGCTTCATCTTGCATATTAATAGAGCCACAAATTACCAATACACAGCATGTGGAAAGTATTCACAGCGCTTCACCTTTTCCACATTTTATGTTACAGCCCTATTCCAAAATGGATTCAATTCATTCTTTTCCTCAATTCTACAAACAATACCTCATAATGACAATGTGAGAGAAGTTTGTTTGAAATCTTTGCATAATAATACATCCCCCCCCCCCCCCACCCCCCAAAAAGGGACTCAAGTTTTTAAGGAAATACAAAAGACATAGAATGCATTAACTTAAAGGAGTTGTAAAGGGAAAAAATAAAATTGCCTAAAATTAATGTCTGCAAGGTAGACAGACAGAATAGTGTAATGATTCTGTTAAAAAAACGAGTAAATACCTATTAAATTCCTATATCTATATCACCTCCGGCATTCTAGTTTGTTCTCTCATTCACTTCCTGGTTTGCAGCGCTCGTTCATGCAAGAACCACATTTCCCAGTATGCATTGCGGCACGCCCAGTAATTCACACCTCCTTGAAGTCTAACATGTAGAGAGCTTCCTGCCGCACAGATGTAGTTCCCAGGAGGGGGTGAGCACGTCACTGACCACCGCAGTAAAGCCTCCCATCACGGTGGTGAGTAACAATCAGACAAGCAGGAAGTGAACAGAAGAGAGAAGAAATAGAGCAACTTCTGAGCAAAAACGAACAATGAGGAAGTGAAAAGAGGAATGTCTGCAGGTAAATGATGCTTATTAAGAAAAAAATAAAAATTTCCTTTACAACCCCTTAAAAGAAAATTAAAGAAAAATAAAAAAATAAAAACTTTACCCTTAAAGTGATTGTAAAGTCTCTTTTTTCTCTAAAAATAACAAACATGAAGAACTTACCTGCTCTGTGTAATGGTTTTGCACAGACCAGCTTGGATCCTCCTCTTCTTGGGTCCCTCCCTCCTGTTCAATGCCGCCACAGCAAGCAGCTTGCTATGGGGGCACCCGAGGCACAGCTCCCTGCATCAATTTAGACATGGAGCCGCGTCGTGAACGGATGCTGTGTGTCCGATTGGCCCTCTCTCCTGATTAGCTGACCGACTTTGATTGACAGCAGTGGGAGCCAATGGTGCTGTTGTGTCTCAACCAATCAGGAGGGACAGTCTCAGATATCGCTGGACAGAGAGGACCTCGGGTAAATATTAAGGGGCCGCTACGCATCAAGCCTTTTATCCTAAAGCAGAGTTCCACCCAAAAGTGGAACTTCCAGTCATTTGTCCCCCCCCCCACATTTGGCACCTTTTGGGGGGGGGGGGGGGGGGCGGAAACATCCCCACTTCCGGGAGACCGAGCTGTGGAGCATTACGTCAGCAGCTCAAGTCTCTCCTCCAGTAGGAGAGCGCAGCGGTGCCTCACACAAATGCGCAGCGGCAACCCGGCGTGATGCCATAATGCTGCACTGCTGGGATCCCTTACCGGCAATGATGGCGGCAGCACCTGACAGCTGATGGAAACAACTGCAGCGCCGACATCGCCGGACTCCAGGACAGGCAAGTGTTCCATTATTAACCACCACCTCCTACAGATATACTTCAGCAGAATGGCACGGCTGGGCACAAGCACGTACCTGTACGTCCTCTTTAAGTGCCCAGCCGTGTGTCGCAGGCCCGCGACCTGGTCCGAAGCTCCGTGACCCGGTCGCCGCCGGAGTCCCGCGATCGGTCCCCGGAGCTGAAGAACGGGGAGAGCTGTGTGTAAACACAGCTTCCCCGTTCTTCACTGTGGCGCCGTCATCGATCGTGTGATCCCTAATATAGGGAAACACGATCAATGATGTCACACGTCCAGCCCCGCCCCCCTACAGTTAGAAAAAACATGAGTTCACACATAACCACTAGGGGGCGCTGTAGGGGTTAACTCCCAAACTGCAATCGTCATTTTCACAGTAATCAGTGCATTTTTATAGCATTTTTTGCTGTGAAAATGACAATGGTCCCAAAAATGTGTCAAAATTGTCCGATGTGTCCGCCATAATGTCGCAGTCATGAAAAAATAAAAAATAAAAAATAGCTGATCGCCGCCATTAGTAGTAAAAAAAAAAAAAAAATGTATTAATAAAAATGCAATTAAACTATCTTCTATTTTGTAAACGCTATAAATTTTGCGCAAACCAATCGATAAACGCTTATTGCAGGGCACGACAAATCCCGGTCGCCAGGGCGACTAGAAATAGTGTGCTTGCGACTTGGCAGTTGGGAGCTGGCGCCATCTGGTGGTGGCCGTTGGTATTACAAGTTAAGCATTACAAGTTAAACAGCAATTCTAATGTCATTTTTCACTGCCATATTCTTCCCTCTAATTAGAACCCCCAAACATTATATATATTTTTTATCCTAACACCCTAGAGGATAAAATGGCGATCGTTGCAATACTTTCTGTCACGCCGTATTTGCGCAACGGTCTTACAAGCGCACTTTTTTGGGAAAAAATTACACTTTTTTTTAATTAAAAAATAAGACAACAGTAAAGTTATCCCCATTTTTTTTATTATGATGAAAGATAATGTTAAGCCGAGTAAATTCATACCCAACATGTCACGCTTCAAAATTGCGTCCACTCGTGGAATGCCGACAAACTTTTACCCTTTAAAATCTTCATAGGTGACGTTTAAAAAATTCAACAGGTTGCATGTTTTGAGTTACAGAGGAGGTCTAGGGCTAGAGTTATTGCTCTCGCTCTACCAATCGCGGCGATACCTCACATGTGTGGTTTGAACACCGTTTACATATGCGGGCGCTGCTCACGTATGTGTTCGCTTCTGCGCGCAAGCTCGTCGGGACGGGGCGCGTTTTCTGGCTCCTAACTTTTTTAGCTGGCTCCTAGATTCCAAGCAAATTTGTCAACCCCTGGCTTATTGCGTTTTTTTTTTTACCAAAAATAGGTAGAAGAATACGTAACGGCCTAAACTGAGGGGAAAAAAAAAAAGTTTTTTTATATCTTTTTGGGGGGATGTTTATTATAGCAACAAGTAAAAAATATTGCATTTTTTTCAAAATTGTCGCTCTATTTTTGTTTATAGCGCAAAAAATAAAAACCTTAGAGGTGATCAAATACCACCAAAAGAAAAAGCTCTATTTTTAGAAAAAAAAAGGACGCCAATTTTGTTTGGGAACCACGTCGCACGACCGCGCAATTGTCAGTTAAAGCGACGCAGTGCCGAATCGCAAAAACTGGCCAGGTCCTTTACCTGCATAAAGGTCCGGGTCTTAAGTGGTTAAAAGTCAGCAGCTACAGAATGCGTAGTTGCTGGCTTTTAATTTCTGCAGGGCAGGGCAGACCTCAGCTTTAAAAAGAGAACAGCACAGATGCATGCTAGTTCTAATGGCAGAAGAAAGCACTGCACACCAATATCTAAGCTTTATTTACTTCTGCCTTTTTCTGAGCCACTGGTGATGTAATCAGTGCCTCCTGGGAAGGTTACATCACCAGTGCCTTCACTGGAGCTCTAGTCAGAAACTGCAAAATCTCATGAGATTGGAGGAAACAAATGTCACTCTTCCATAGATGACATACAAACCAGAAGACAACAGTTCTTCGGTTTGCATACGTGCAAGATCTGGTTTGAACATCAGTGGGCCGGCCACCGAACACAAAATTGTGACACAAATGTCTACGAGGAGGAGCATTCGTACGTGGGAAAGCAGAAACCAATGAGGCACCAAATTATTTTACATTACTATTACTTTCCTTTGGCTAAAGTAACTCCTGTAACGGCAGCACTGTCATTAGGTCCACTCTGGCCTGGAAACTTGTTCTGTAATACACGGCCCTCGGGCCGCAGTTTGGACACCACTGACCTAGAATACCCGGCACATTACCTGACCTTACAGATGGTGGCAATAAAAACTGCCATCTGTTAGAACAGTGGGTTGTCTAAAGATTGGACCTTGCACTGTGCAGAACAAACCCAGCATTAGTCATATACACAGAGCTCTCATCACTGACATAATGAACTACAAGTCACAGCATGTGTGGGACAGCTTCTGAAACCAAAACCTACACCCCTCTGTCCCCCCCAACATACTGCAAGTAGGCTGTCAGCTATTATTACCGTGTTTCCATGAAAATAAGCCGGGTCTTATATTCATTTTGGAAACAAAAGACACAGTAGGTCTTATTTTCAGGGTAGGTCTTGCCATGTAATGTGACATCTTCTCTCCCTGCCTGACAGGAATCCCCAGTGTGAACGGAGTTAAAATGCTTGCAAAATCCTATAATCCACTCTATTACAGTATTGTATAATGTACAATGTGTGTGTTTCTGTAATATAATTGTGCCAAATACCTTCATTATAGCGCCGCTCTGCGCTTCTGTGACTCACCGGAGCTCTCTACCCCGCAATTATAATACAGAAACACGCACATTGTACATTATATAATAACGTAATAGAGGATTACAGGATTTTACAAGCATTTTAAACTAGGTCTTATTTTCGAAGTAGGGCTGTAATTGCAGCTCTCCTGGAAAATAACGCTAGGTCTTATTTTCGGGAAACACGGTAAGAACCCATATTTTTTAAAATGTCAAAACCCAGCAAATCAATGGCTACATCCATCCAACCTAGCGCTCTGGATATGCAGCATGCACCCCTCACTATCCTCCATGCTGAACTACAAATCCCAGCACATTCAGGACTGTATGCCATCTAGAGATTTGGAGGCAAAGCGTGCACCCCTCTCTACTCCTCCATGCCAACTACAAGTCTCAGAATATAAAAGATTGGCGACAATCTATAGCCACAGCTTCCTACTGGGTCCCAGTCGTACTACCCCTACTGTATTACCAACATAACGGGGACTAAATTTATACAGGAGCTTTTTGAACTACAGATCCCAAAATGGCCAGAAATAAATATAATCCAGAGAGCTGGACACAAATCCCCCCCCCCCTGTTGTGCTGAACTACAAATCCCAGCAAAGTAGCATGCAATCCTGGGATCAAAACTCACAGTTTGCACCCCGAGTTGAACTACAAGTTCCAGCATGTCAAAGACTGCATACTGTCTGCAACTGGCACCCTGTCATTATCCTCCATGCTACAAGTCTCAGCAAGCTTGAGCTTGCATCAGGGGCAGAGATAAGCAGCCCTAACTGGCACCTCACTATCCTCTGTTCTGAGAGCTGGCACCCCGACATTATCCTCCATGCTACCACAAGTCTCAGCAAGCTAGAGCTTGCATCAGGGCACAAATAAGCAGCCCTAGCTGGCACCTCACTGTCCTCTGTTCTGAGAGCTGGCACCCCGTCATTATCCTCCATGCCAAACTACAAGTCTAAGCAAGAGCTTGCATCATTCTACAGATGAGCAGCCCTAGTTTGAATCTCATTATTCAGAACTACAAGTCCCAGCTGGTCAGGACTTGATTTCGATCAAAAAAATAAAAAAGCCCACACCCTTCTGTGCCCAGCCATACTGAACTACATCTGCCAGCATGGCATAAATCTGTTTTAGAGATCTGAGGCCACCTCTTGCCTTCCTTTATCCTCTATGAACCACAAATCCCAGCAAAAATGTTTGGAGACAAAGCTTGCATCTCTCTGGAGCCTTTCATAATGAACTACAAATCCCAGCATATCATTCATTCTACAGCTGGCACCCTTCCATTCTCCATACAGAAGAGCATGCAAATCTGGGGTCACAACCTTCAGTCACCCAGTTAAGAACAACAAGTCCCAGCATGCCAGAGACTGCATTCAAGGAAAAGACTGAACCCCTAGATGTTCCTTCATGCCCCCAACATACAGGCAGGAGATATGAGCCCCTGACATACGGCCTCCCACCATGCAGAATTACATGTCCTAACATGTCATAGGATCTATACAACCTAAAGATCTCCTATCTTTGAAAACAACGTTGTTATCAAGTCTCACAATACAGCCTGGAGATATGGGGGTCCTACTGTATTTTGCACCCCTCTATCTTCCATGTGGAACAACCCCCAGATTAGCATGAATTTCACATAACTTGCACCTTGCAGATCCACCATGATGAGCGCCCGCGTCCACCATGATGAGCGCCCGCGTCCACCATGATGAGCGCCCGCGTCCACCATGATGAGCGCCCGCGTCCACCATGATGAGCGCCCGCGTCCACCATGCCAGAGACTGTCCTTGGTGTGAAGGCTGAAGAGAAAGCCAGGAGATATAAGAGTCTCCGCTTTCTCCTCACCCATGCTGTACATGGAATACAACCTACAGATCTGCTCACAGCGAGAAACTTTCAGGCCACATGGTGATGTAGAGTCCCGGCCTGGAGGTACGGCTCACATTTCACCCCCCTCCATGCTGCAAATCAGAGGTGGCACAACTTGGAGGTCACATCTTGCACCCCCACGATGAACCATAAAGTCTTAGCATGCCTTGCGTTCACTGAGCATGCTCCCCTCTTCCCACCCATGTGGTGAACTACATGTCCCAGCATGCCAGAGACTGGTCAACGTGTACCCTCCTCCTTGCCAAACTTCATATCACAGCAAAGTTTCCAACATTCCATTCCAACCTACTGCCCTGAGGAACCACAAGTCCCAGCACACCCCCAATCAGATCTACAATGAACTACTAGTCCCACCATGCCAAAGACAGCATTCTGTGTAGACTCTGCAGTCCCCCCTCTGAACTACAAGTCCCAGCATACAACCTAGTGATCTGTGGTCACATCTTGCGCCCCTCGATCCCCCACAGGTCCCAGGCTATGTAGGTCATGCACTGCTCTATCTTCCTCTGTCTCAGCATACAACCTATAGCAGGATCCTGCAATTAGCGGACCTCCAGCTGTTGCAAAACTACAAGTCCCATCATGCCTCTGCCTCTGGGTGTCATGCTCGTGGCTTTCAGTCTTGCTATGCCTCATGGGAATTGTAGTTCTGAAACAGCTGGAGGTCCGCTAATTGCATATCCTGACCTATAGATTGGAGGTCACAAACTGCACCCTACTGGATCCAGCATGCAAAAGTGCATTCATTGTACAACAAGCACGCTCCTCTACATTGTCCCAGCATACCATGAAAACTGCCACCACCCAAAGATCCCAGATCACATGTTACACCTCTATGATGAACTAGAAGTCCTAGCATGCCTTGCATCCACTGAGGAGCATGCCCCCCCCTCTCCCCACCTATGTGGTGAACTACATGTCCCAGCATACCATGAAAACTGCCACCACCCAAAGATCCCAGATCACATGTTACACCCCTATGATGAACTAGAAGTCCTAGCATGCCTTGCATCCACTGAGGAGCATGCTCCCCTCTTCCCAACTATGTGGTGAACTACATGTCACAGCATGCCATGACTTAGTTGGCATCACTGAGGGAGATTTACTAAAACAGATTCTGGCGCAGCTGTGAATAGTAACCAGCCTCCGAGTTTTACTGGCAAAGCTCAATTGAAAATACCAACGTTAGAAGCCGATTGGTTGCTATTCACAGCTCCACCAGATTCTGTGTGCTCTGGTTTTAGAAGATCTCCCCCCCCCAACATTATGTACTACAAGTCCCAGCATGCCAGAGACAGCAGTCAGTGTGCCCCCCCCCGGTACCCTCCCCCATGCCAAACTTCATATACCAGCATAAAATTCAGCCTCACCCTCCTGCCCTGCTGTGAGGAAGCAAAAGTCCCAGCATGCCAAACATTGCATTCAGAACTTCCACCTTCTGCCGTATAGAACTACATGTCCCAGCATACAGCTAAATATGTGGGGGTCAAACTTTCCAACCTTCATGTTAAGCCACAATTCCCCTAATAATTTATAGGTTGGGGGGGTCACACTTTGCACCCCTTTGTCCCTAAACATGATCAAGCACAAGTCCCAGCAAGCCAAAGTCCAGGCATTATTGTACAGACACCCCCCCCCCCCCCCGATGAACTAAAAGTCCCAGAATACAATCTTGCTGTGTGGAGTCACATCTTGCACTCACCATGTTGAGCTCCGAGTCCCAGCATGCCATGCATTGCACTCATTGTAGACACAGCACCCCTCCCCCACTGTTGAACCAGAAGCCCCAGCATGCATTAGATTGGGGGGGGGGTGGTGTTTTCAATGAGTACAATGTGGAAACGGGGCATTCCATATTACACCCCCCTGACCCCCACTATGATGTACCAGAAGTCCCAGCATGTCACAGATCACATTCACTTTAGACTCTGAACCCCCCCCCCCACCACCATTGTGAACCACAAGTCCCAGTATGCTATGGATTGTACTTATTGAACATTCTGCACCCCCCACCATGGAGAGCCACAAGTCCCAGCATGTCCTGGATCTCACACCTTGCACCCCCCACCATGGAGAACCACAAGTCCCAGCATGTCCTGGATCTCACACCTTGCACCCCCACCATGGAGAGCCACAAGTCCCAGCATGTCCTGGATCTCACACCTTGCACCCCCCCACCATGGAGAGCCACAAGTCCCAGCATGTCCTGGATCTCACACCTTGCACCCCCCCACCATGGAGAGCCACAAGTCCCAGCATGTCCTGGATCTCACACCTTGCACCCCCCCACCATGGAGAGCCACAAGTCCCAGCATGTCCTGGATCTCACACCTTGCACCCCCCACCATGGAGAACCACAAGTCCCAGCATGTCCTGGATCGCACACCTTGCACCCCCCCATGGAGAACCACAAGTCCCAGCATGTCCTGGATCTCACACCTTGCACCCCCCCACCATGGAGAGCCACAAGTCCCAGCATGTCCTGGATCTCACACCTTGCACCCCCCACCATGGAGAACCACAAGTCCCAGCATGTCCTGGATCTCACACCTTGCACCCCCCCACCATGGAGAACCACAAGTCCCAGCATGTCCTGGATCTCACACCTTGCACCCCCCACCATGGAGAACCACAAGTCCCAGCATGTCCTGGATCGCACACCTTGCACCCCCCCACCATGGAGAACCACAAGTCCCAGCATGTCCTGGATCTTACACCTTGCACCCCCCATGGAGAACTACAAGTCCCAGCATGCTATGGATTGTACTTATTGAACATTCTGCACCCCCCACCATGGAGAGCCACGAGTCCCAGCATGTCCTGGATCTCACACCTTGCACCCCCCACCATGGAGAACCACAAGTCCCAGCATGTCCTGGATCTCGCACCTTGCACCCCCCCACCATGGAGAACCACAAGTCCCAGCATGTCCTGGATCTTACACCTTGCACCCCCCATGGAGAGCCACAAGTCCCAGCATGTCCTGGATCTCACACCTTGCACCCCCCCACCATGGAGAGCCACAAGTCCCAGCATGTCCTGGATCTCACACCTTGCACCCCCCACCATGGAGAGCCACAAGTCCCAGCATGTCCTGGATCTCACACCTTGCACCCCCCACCATGGAGAGCCACAAGTCCCAGCATGTCCTGGATCTCACACCTTGCACCCCCCACCATGGAGAGCCACAAGTCCCAGCATGTCCTGGATCTCACACCTTGCACCCCCCACCATGGAGAGCCACAAGTCCCAGCATGTCCTGGATCTCACACCTTGCACCCCCCCACCATGGAGAGCCACAAGTCCCAGCATGTCCTGGATCTCACACCTTGCACCCCCCACCATGGAGAACCACAAGTCCCAGCATGTCCTGGATCTCACACCTTGCACCCCCCACCATGGAGAGCCACAAGTCCCAGCATGTCCTGGATCTCACACCTTGCACCCCCCCACCATGGAGAGCCACAAGTCCCAGCATGTCCTGGATCTCACACCTTGCACCCCCCACCATGGAGAACCACAAGTCCCAGCATGTCCTGGATCGCACACCTTGCACCCCCCACCATGGAGAACCACAAGTCCCAGCATGTCCTGGATCTCAGACCTTGCACCCCCCAACATGGAGAACCACAAGTCCCAGCATGTCCTGGATCTTACACCTTGCACCCCCCATGGAGAACTACAAGTCCCAGCATGCTATGGATTGTACTTATTGAACTTTCTGCCCCCCCCCTCCCATGGAGAACCACAAGTCCCAGCAGGTCTCACCTCTGCTCCCGGGGGACACGGCGTTCCTTCTCTCCGGGGAAGTGCTGCTCCTCCTCCTCCGGACTCTGGCCGCCTCGGGGCTGCTGTTGGTCGGGGGCGGGGTGGAAGGGCTGGGGGGTCCGGCCGGTTCGGTGTTGCTGGCCACAGAGGAGGCGGACGGGGAACGGCTGGCCAGGAGCTGGTAGGGCACGGTGGCTCGGATAGGCTGCAGGAGACGGGCTGAGCCCCCCGGGGTGGGAGGGGAGCCGGAGCCGCGCTTCACTCGGGGGTGAGTGGAAGACATGACGGGCGAGCTGCACTCAGGAGGAAGCCTTCTCCTCCCCCCGTGGCCGCCGGTGACGCAGCAGCTGCTCCTCCTCGGCCCCCCGAATGGCCGCCGGCGACTGTCACACAGCGGCGAGGAGGAAGGGGGCGGGGACAGCGGCGGCGGCGAGTCCAGGCCAATCAGACGGCGACGGGCAGAGGTGACGCAAGAGGTCCGGCCAATCGGGAGGCGAGTCCTCGTATGCAGCGCGGTGTGGGCGGTCCTGGCGGAAGGTTGTAGCGTAGACTCGCTGAGCGGCGTCACTAGCGGAGTAATACGAGAGAGCACTGAGCATGCGTACAACTACAGATACTACTACTACCCCTTATATGTGTACAACTAGAAATACTACTACCCCCAATATGTGTACAAATATACAACTACCATACCATTACTACTACTACCCCCAATATGTGTACAACTAGAAATACTACTACCCTCAATTTGTGTACAACTACAGATTTACTAACCCTAATATGTGTACACCTAGAAATACTACTACCCCCAATATGTGTACAACTACTTCTACTACCCCCAATATGTGTGCAACTAGAAATACTACTACCCCCAATATGTGTACAGCTACTACTACACACAATATGTGTACAACTACAGATACTACTACCCCCAATATGTGTACAACTAGAAATACTACTACCCCCAATATGTGTACAGCTACTACTACCCCCAATATGTGTACAACTAGAAATACTACTACCCCCAATATGTGTACAGCTACTACTACACACAATATGTGTACAACTACTACTACACACAATATGTGTACAACTACAGATAAACTACTACTACCCCCAATATGTGTACAACTACTACTACCCCCAATATGTGTACAACTACTACTACTACCCCCAATATGTGTACAACTACTACTACTACCCCCAATATGTGTACAACTACCGATACTACTAACTAGGGTTGCCACCTCATCCCTTTAAAAAGGAACACATCTGAATTACACAGATTCTGAGGCTAATTTAATGCAGGTAAGGCACCAAGTGAGTTTAATTACCACCTTAATCAGCCACAGAACCTGTGTAATTCAGATGTGTTCCTTTTTAAAGGGATGAGGAGGTGGCAACCCTACTACTAACCCTAATATGTGTACAACTACTACTACCCCCAATATGTGTTCCCCCCCCCCCGCTCAACAACTATGATCCCCCCTCGCTCAACACCTTCGATCCCCCTCAATTCTCGGCTCCATGGGGCCCCTTCAACACTCAAGCCCAGGGGCCCCCACCACCCTAAGTCCTGCCCTGCCGACAACCACATCCCAGGGTTGTGGGGAAGGGGCCCTGTCCCCATCAACAGGGGGGGTAAGGTGCTTTGGGGGGGCAGAGAACCCCCCAAAGCATCCACCCCCCCATGTTGAGGGCATGCGGCCTGGTATGGTTCAGAATGGAGGGCGCATGCTCATCCCCTCCCTTTACTGACCTGCCGGGCTGCATGCTTGGAAAAGGATCTGGTATGGATTTTGGGGGGACCCACGCCATTTTTTTAAAATTTTGGCGTGGGGGGTCCCCTCCAGGTCCATACTAGACCCGAAAGGGCTCAGTATGGACCTGGGGGATACCCCACGCCTTCTTCTTTTGCAATTTTTTTGCCTGCCATTTTTTCTTTACATTCAGCTGTCAGCGGAGAGCCCCACTGACAGCTGATGAATCATTGATTGTTACGGATGCGGTGGCCGGCTTCCCAAGCCCTTCCTTAGCAACCAGCTGTATACAGTGGGGCAGATTCATCAAGAGATACGACGGCGGATCTCCTGATCCGCCGTCGTATCTGTGAGACCCGACGGTCGGATCTGTGAGATCCGACGGTCGGAGCTATGCGACTGATTCATAAGAATCAGTTCCGCATAGATCTCCCTTAGATCCGACTGGTGTAAGTGACTTACACCAGTCGGATCTTAGGCTGTAATCTCCCGCCGGCCACTAGGTGTCGTCGCTTTTTTTTACACGTTGCATATGCAAATGAGGAGAACCGCCGATTCACGTCCGTACGCCCGCCCATCGCTCTTTTTCAACGTCGTTTGCGTTCGGCTTTTTCTGGCAGAGAGCTACCCCTGCTAATATGAGGGGTAGCTAATGTTAAGTATGGCCGACGTTCCCGCGCCGAGTTTTAAATTTGTTACGTCGTTTACGTAAGTACGTCGGGAATACGGATGGCCGTAAGTAACCTAGCCGCCGAAAACAATGACGTCCTAGCGACGTCATTTGGAGCATGCGCAGTTAAATCGGCGCGGGAACACGCCTGATTTAAATTGTACACTCCCCCTAGCAGCGGAATTTGCATTCCGCCGGGGGGAGTTAGGATCCGACGGTGCAATTTGCGAGGTAAGTACTTTATGAATACTGCACTAGCCTTGCTAAATTGCACCGGCGGATCGTAAAACAGGTAGATCTGGCGGATCTAAAGATCCGCTGAGCTACATGAATCTGGCCCAGTGTGTTTAACCAATTCAATACCGGGCACTTTCCCCCCTTCCTGCCCAGCCCAATTTTCAGATTTCAGCGCTGTCGCTTTTTAAATGACAATTGTGCGGTCGTGCTACACTGTACCCAAACTAAATTTTTATCATTTTGTTCCCACAAATAGAGCTTTCTTTTGGTGCTATTTATTTGCCTCTGGTGTTTTTGTTTTTTGCTAAACAAATAAAAAAGAACAAAAAACAAAAAGTTTTTCTTTGTTTCTGTTATACAATATTGTAAATAAGTAAGTTTTCTCCTTCACTGATGGGCACCAATGAGGCTTCACTGATGGCACTTATGATGTGGCACCAATTAGGTGGCACTGATGATGGACACTGATAGGCAGCACTGATGGGCACTGTAGGGTGGCACTGATAGGCGGCACTGATGGGCATTGATAGGCGGCACTGATGGACACTCATAGGTGGCACTGATAGGTGACACTGATGGGCACTGAAAGGGTGCACTGATGGGTACTGATAGGCGGCACTGATGGGCACTGATAGGTGGCACTGATGAGAACAGATGGGCACTTATAGATGGCACCAATAGGTGGCACAGATGGGTACTGATGGGTGGCACTAATGGACACTGATGGGTAGCACTAATGGGCATCACTGTAAAGGAGGCACTGGCAGGCATTACTGATGGGCACTGATTGGCATAATTTTTGGGAACAGATTGGCATAATTTTTGGGAACAGATTGGCATCCCTGCTGGCCATGGGTGGCATACCTGGTGGTCATCAGTGGTGGGCATCTCTGGTGGTCATCCTCAAGCGGGCATCCCCAGCGCAGACCCTCCCTGTCAGGAGAGCAGCCGATCGGCTCTCCTCTACTCACGTGAGAAAAAGCTAATACACGGCTCTTCCTGTTTGTGATTGGACACAGATGATCACATGGTAAAGAGTCTCTGTCTGGTGTTGCGGGGGTATGAATGACACTCCGCACCACCGATCCCCGCGCTGCTCGATGGCTGTTATCCCGCAAGACGTCATGTGATGTCCAGTCAACATAACAGAACCACCGCCCGGCCGTCATTTTGCGATAGGCCGGGCGGGAAGTGGTTAAAGAGAAAAAAACGCAAAATGCATTAAAACTTCATGCAAAAACGAGGGATTAAAAACGCAAAACGTGCCTGAAAAACGCATCAAGCGCAGCTTAGTGTGCGGACCTTTTTCCTGCGCTTCTACAGGTACAGCAACCCATTCCAATCAACGGGCTGCCGCGCCCGCGCAAATGCGGCACACAGGGAAGGCATGGATGTGAACCTAGCCTAAAGCTGAACACTGAATACAGGATTTTTTTCTTTTTACATTGTCCAGCTTGGATCGGTGTAAGTACACATCTTCCATGCCTGGCCGATCGATGTGGAAGTGGAGAATCGCTGTAGTAGCCGCTGCGATGTTTTATAATAAAATGAATATGATAATACGCTTGTTGTTTTATAACACCGGAGAGTGGAGGAGGCGCATTAATCTTTGCTGTGATCTGAAAGTCATGTTTGTGTGTATTATCGCCGGTGTTGGCGTGTACGGCGCGCCTGGGAGCGTGATGCACAGAGTGACACAGAGAACTCTCTGATGAGTACAGATAAAGTTATCTGCCGCCCCAGACTAAGCAGAGGCACGGCATGTACCGGATCTCATGATACAACGCCGGATCTCACCGAAAATCTCAATGTTCCAAACGTCTGCTAGAAACAAACAACCAATCCGATCCCACTGGACACAACTTCGATCTGACCCCCCCCCCCCCCCCCCGCCTTCCACATAGCTCCCAACTGTCCCTGATTGCAAGGCACTGTCCCTGCAATGCCATCAAACGCAGCCACTGTGCCATGCCATCAAATGCAGCCACTGTTCCCATCAATTGTCCCATCAATTGTCACCACTGTGCCATGAATTTTCGCCACTGTGCCCATCAATTGTCGCCACTGTGCCATGCCATCAATTGTCGCCACTGTGCAATGCCATTGTCGCCACTGTGCCCATCAATTGTCACCACTGTGCCATGTCAAATGCAGCCACTGTGCCATGCCAAATGCAGTCAATGTGCCATGCCATTGTCACCACTGTGCAATGTCAAACGCAGCCACTGTGCCATGCCATTGTCACCACTGTGCCCATCAATTGCCGCCACTGTGCCCATCAAACGCAGCCACTGTGCCATAAAATTGTCGCCACTGTGCCATAAAATTGTCACTGTGCCATGCCATCAAACTCAGCCACTGTGCCATGCCATCAAACACAGCCACTGTGCCCATCAATTGTCACCAATGTGCCATGCCATCAAATGCAGCCACTGTGCCATCAATTGTCGTCACTGTGCCATGCCATCAATTGTCGCCACTGTGCCATGCCATTGTCGCCACTGTGCCCATCAATTGTCTCCACTGTGCCATGCCAAATGCAGCCACTGTGCCATCAATTGTCGCCACTGTGCCATGCCAAATGCATGCAGCCAATGTGCCATGCCATTGTCGCCACTGTGCCATGCCAAACGCAGCCAATGTGGCATGCCATTGTCACCACTGTGCCATGCCAAACGCAGCCACTGTGACATGCCTTTGTCCCCACTGTGCCCATCAATTGCTGCCACTGTGCCCATCAAACACAGCCACTGTGCCATAAAATTGTCGCCACTGTGCCATAAAATTGTCACCACTGTGCCATGCCATCAAACGCAGCCACTGTGCCATGCCATCAAACGCAGCCACTGTGCCCATCAATTGTCGCTACTGTGCCATGCCATCAAACGCAGCCACTGTGCCATGCCATCAAAGGAGCCACTGTGCCCATCAATTGTCGTCAATGTGCCATGCCATCAAACGCAGCCACTGTACCATCAATTGTCGCCACTGTGCCATGCCATTGTCGCCACTGTGCCCATCAATTGTCGCCACTGTGCCATGCCAAATGCAGCCACTGTGCCATCAATTGTCGCCACTGTGCCATGCCAAATGCAGCCAATGTGCCATGCCATTGTCACCACTGTGCCCATCAATTGCCTCCAATATGCCCCTAAAATACCGCCAGATTGCATTCAGATTGCGTCCCCTGGTTAACTATTTGGAAGCCGATTTCAGCCCTCAGGCTGTAATCAGAAAGCATATGGCTCTTCCAAAAGCTTCCAAATATTTAAAAGATTCCTTACTTTAATAATCTTCCTATAGTCTGAAGAATAACAGTATAAAATACTGAATCTTTGGTATAGATAATGACTAACGGCAGCCTTTATTTCAGTTTTCTCCATCCCTCCCCCCCCTCCTTTATTTGTCTTTACTTTAGCTGTATAGGTGTACCACTGATCATCTTGGTGACCTCCCAGTCCTACAGTTTGTACCCAATTGGGGTAGGCTGGCCTAGGTCGCTGAGTACCGTATTCTTTTTCTGTTAAATGTTTGCCTGTACATGGTGATTATACTACTCAAGTTGTATATTGAATGCAACTATCTCAAGTGTTGTAAATTGATAAACCCAATAAAAATTTATTGATAAAAAAAAGAAAGCATATGGCTCTGATAGACACTTCCACAGCCAACCAGCTGCCGTTATTAAGATGGCCGGCGCTGTAGCCGTCTTTCGGTTATAGCGCGATACTGAAGTGGTTAAAGTGTGAGAGGGTCAGTCCACTCTAGAAGGGATATTCCGCTTATAGGTGGAGTTGGGTCGCAAAGTCGCCCACTGGATGCTTTTATCACTTTAAAAAAACGTTAGTTCCGCCTCCTCCAGATCTCAAAATTCCTGTTTATTTTTGTTGCTGTGACCCGATTTCCTGATAGAGGGTGGCTACATTCGTTCTTCATGGTCCCCTGTATGTAGGAACGTAGCCAACCTCTCTTGCTTGCTCCCAAGATGGACTATGGGATGTGCAGTGTGCATAGAGCAGTGTACATGACCACAATTCATATGCATTGTTGATTCCAAAGAATCCGACTTGAGAGCAGTGCCCGGCCCAAGACATTGTGCTGCCTGGGACCAAGATTTAAATGCTGCCCCCCCCCAAAAAAAAATCACGCCCACCAAAAGGCCCCCACATTCATTATTTTATATCATGATAACTAAAGGGGACCCGTCATGGCTCTATACATGTATAAAGGAGAATAAAGAGGACCTGTCATGGCTCTATACATGTATAGGAGTATAAAGAGGACCTGTCATGGCTCTATACATGTATAGGAGTGTAAAAGGACGTGTCATGGCTCTATACATGTATATAAAAATGTTCTGCCTGCCCGCTCTTGTCACCACTAACAGCAGCGGCGCCGGGCTCCTCACAGGCAGTGGCGCCTGCCCGCTCACTCGCTGACTGCTCCCCCCCCCCTCTGCGAGTGTCTTCAAGGCAGCCCGGCGCCACGCTCCTCACATGCAGCGGAGCAGGCTGGCTGGCAGGCGTCGGTATGCTGCCCCCCTAAAAGTGCTGCCTGGTACCCATGGTACCACCTGGTCCCATCATAGGGCCGGCCCTGCTTGAGAGGGAAAAGAAGAGGTTTGGGAACTCACAGAGGATATACTGAGGCCTAGTACACACGAGAGGATTTATCCGCGGATACGGTCCAACGGATTTCCGCGGATTTGGATCCGATGGAGTGTACTCACCATAGGATCGAAATCCGCGCCGAAATCCCATCGCGATGACGTGTCGCGCCGTCGCCGCGATGATGACGCGGCGACGTGCGCGACGCGGTCATATAAGGAATTCCACGCATGCGTCGAATCATTACGCCGCATGCGGGGGATCCCTTCGGACGGATTGATCCGGTGAGTCTGTACAGACCAGCGGATCAATCCGTTGGGATGGATTCAAGCGGATAGATTTGAAAGCATGTCTTCAAATTTTTATCCGCTTGAAATCCATCCCAGGGGATAAAAATCCGCGGAAACAGATCCGCTGGATTGTACACACCAGGGGATCTATCCGCTGGAGCCGGTCCGCGGATCAATTCCAGCGGATAGATCCTCTCGTGTGTACGGGGCCTAAGAGGCTGAAAAACACAGTGAGAAACTATTTCATGAAAAATAGATTACAGGGCCACTAAGTATTGGAGGTGTATGGATTATTTATGGAGAACAAGGATATTGTTTAGTGTCACTTTAAGACATGGGGTAGATTCAGAGAGAAGATACGACCGTGTATCTCCAAATACGCCGTCGTATCTCTGAGTCCGGCCATCGTATCTATGCGCCTGATTCATAGAATCAGTTACACATAGATTTCCCTAAGATACGACCGGTGTAAGTGTTTTACACCGTCGTATCTTAGGCTGCATATTTACGCTGGCCGCTAGGTGGCGCTTCCATAGATTTACTCAAGGAATAAGCAAATGAGCTAGATACGCCGATTCAGAAACGTATGTCCGGCCAGCGCATTTTTTTACGTCGTTTGCGTTCGGCTTTTTTCAGGGTATAGTTACCCCTGCTATATGAGGCGTAGCTAATGTTAAGTATGGCCGTCGTTCCCGCGCCGAGTTTTGACATTTTTACGTCGTTTGCGTAAGTCGTTCGCGAATACGGCTTTACGTCATTCCAATACGTCCTTGCGGCGTAATTTGGAGCAATGCACACTGGGATATTTTACGGACGGCGCATGCACCGTTCCAAAAATACGTCAAACACGCGGGGTCAAGTACAATTTAAATAAAACACGCCCCCAACATCCCCATTTTAATTAGGCGGCCTTACGCCGCAACACATACGTTACGCCGCCGTAACTAAGGGCGCAAGTTCTTTCTGAATACAGAACTTGCGCCCAAAGTTACAGCGGCGTAACGCATCGGAGATACGTTACGCCAGCAGAAAGATCCGCTGATCTTTCTGAATCCGGGCCTATGTGTGTGTAAAGGCAGGTGTCCCAATACTTTTGGTAATATAGTGTAGTTCGCCTTTATTAGGCATATTTTCTGATGTGGTTTTCATGTCGTCAAACCGCCCCATATAAGAACACAGGGGAGCCCCATGAACATATAGGTAGATTCACGTAGAAAGGCTTATCTTTAGGGCGGCCTAGCCTAGCCTGTTTAGGCTACACCGCCGTAAATTAGTTAGGCTAGTAGTGATTTTCAAACCACTTACCTGCTAATCTACGGCGGCGTAGCCTCAAACGAGCGGGCGTAAGGGCGCCTAATTCAAATGACTGGGAGGGGGGCGTGTTGTATGGAAATGAGGCTTGACCTCACGTTTTTTGACGTTTTTTGACACTGCGCATGCGCCGGGCGACTACATTTCCCAGTGCGCATTGCGGCTAAGTACGCCGTACGGACCCATTGATTTCGACGCGGACGTAAACGACGTAACTCCCGATTCGCGGACGACTTACGCAAACGACGTTAAAATTTCGAACCTCGCGGCGGGAACAGCGGCCATACTTTAACATTGTTATTCCACCTCATAGGTGGAATAACTTTAGGCCGCCTAAGGCCTTACAGAAACAACGTTAATCGACTGCGGCAGGCTCGCGTACGTTCGGGAATCGGCGTAAAACTAATTTACATAATCTACGCCGGCCGCAATGGAAGCGCCACCTAGCAGCCATCCAAAAAATTGCAAGCTAAGATAGAACGGCGCAAGCCGGCCTATCTTAGCTTTGTTTAAGCGTATCTCTGTTTGAGCATACACTTAAACAAACGCTGGCGTAGATTCAGAGTTAGGTCGGCCTAACTCTTTGTGATTCTACCTAATAGTAACATAAATAGCAACTAAACTTTGATAGTGGCCCATCGGATGATCTGACGGCCTTGTAATGACTCATAAAAGAAGCTGGTGTATTTTTTATGAGATCTTTAGAGGAGTTAAGAGCTTGCAGAGATCCAAAACTGTCACATCTACTTATTACAGGTCACATGACCGTCATGACGTCTTTATATTCTCAGCAGATGCATGAGAGAAATAGATAGAAATCTCTCCGGGGCCGAGTCACGTGACTTGTTTAACCACTTCAGTCCCGGAGACTAACCACCGCCGCCACCACCGCCGCCGCCACCATGGGACTGCAACTTTTTCCATCTCTCCTTTATATATATATATATATATATATATATATATATATATATATATGGGAACTGACTGATGCTGAGGACCCTCTCTCTCCTTTATATATATGGGAGCTGACTGATGCTGAGGATCCTCTCTCTCCTTTATATATGGGAGCTGATTGATGCTGAGGACCCTCTCTCTCCTTTATATATGGGAGCTGACTGATGCTGAGGACCCTCTCTCTCCTTTATATATATGGGAGCTGACTGATGCTGAGGACCCTCTCTCTCCTTTATATATGGGAGCTGACTGATGCTGAGGACCCTCTCTCTCCTTTATATATGGGAGCTGACTGATGCTGAGGACCCTCTCTCTCCTTTATATATGGGAGCTGACTGATGCTGAGGACCCTCTCTCTCCTTTATATATGGGAGCTGACTGATGCTGAGGACCCTCTCTCTCCTTTATATATATATGGGAACTGACTGATGCTGAGGACCCTCTCTCTCCTTTATATATGGGAGCTGACTGATGCTGAGGACCCTCTCTCTTCTTTATATATGGGAGCTGACTGATGCTGAGGACCCTCTCTCTCCTTTATATATATATGGGAGCTGACTGATGCTGAGGACCCTCTCTCTCTCCTTTATATATATATGGGAGCTGACTGATGCTGAGGACCCTCTCTCTCCTTTATATATAGGAGCTGACTGATGCTGAGGACCCTCTCTCTCCTTTATATATGGGAGATGACTGATGCTGAGGACCCTCTCTCTCCTTTATATATATATATGGGAGCTGACTGATGCTGAGGACCCTCTCTCTCCTTTATATATGGGAGCTGACTGA
This sequence comes from Rana temporaria, assembly GCF_905171775.1. Classification (NCBI taxonomy): domain Eukaryota; kingdom Metazoa; phylum Chordata; class Amphibia; order Anura; family Ranidae; genus Rana; species Rana temporaria. The sequence continues at coordinate 26,544,444 of NC_053493.1, forward strand.
TGCTGAGGACCCTCTCTCTCCTTTATATATATGGGAGCTGACTGATGCTGAGGATCCTCTCTCTCCTTTATATATGGGAGCTGATTGATGCTGAGGACCCTCTCTCTCCTTTATATATGGGAGCTGACTGATGCTGAGGACCCTCTCTCTCCTTTATATATATGGGAGCTGATTGATGCTGAGGACCCTCTCTCTCCTTTATATATGGGAGCTGACTGATGCTGAGGACCCTCTCTCTCCTTTATATATATGGGAGCTGATTGATGCTGAGGACCCTCTCTCTCCTTTATATATGGGAGCTGACTGATGCTGAGGACCCTCTCTCTCCTTTATATATATGGGAGCTGACTGATGCTGAGGACCCTCTCTCTTCTTTATATATGGGAGCTGACTGATGCTGAGGACCCTCTCTCTCCTTTATATATATATGGGAGCTGACTGATGCTGAGGATCCTCTCTCTCCTTTATATATGGGAGCTGATTGATGCTGAGGACCCTCTCTCTCCTTTATATATGGGAGCTGACTGATGCTGAGGACCCTCTCTCTCCTTTATATATATGGGAGCTGATTGATGCTGAGGACCCTCTCTCTTCTTTATATATGGGAGCTGACTGATGCTGAGGACCCTCTCTCTCCTTTATATATATATGGGAGCTGACTGATGCTGAGGATCCTCTCTCTCCTTTATATATGGGAGCTGATTGATGCTGAGGACCCTCTCTCTCCTTTATATATGGGAGCTGACTGATGCTGAGGACCCTCTCTCTCCTTTATATATATGGGAGCTGATTGATGCTGAGGACCCTCTCTCTCCTTTATATATGGGAGCTGACTGATGCTGAGGACCCTCTCTCTCCTTTATATATATGGGAGCTGACTGATGCTGAGGACCCTCTCTCTCCTTTATATATATGGGAGCTGACTGATGCTGAGGACCCTCTCTCTTCTTTATATATGGGAGCTGACTGATGCTGAGGACCCTCTCTCTCCTTTATATATATATGGGAGCTGACTGATGCTGAGGACCCTCTCTCTTCTTTATATATGGGAGCTGACTGATGCTCGGCGCTTTCTCTCACTCTCTGCTGCTGGGTTAAAAGGCTGAGTGATGACAAAATACCAAAAAGGTACAAGTGCTGTCTGTTTGTTTTGGGGTACCCTTTCTTTAGGGCTAATGGTCACAAGGACCTCTTGCACTGAAATTATGGCCCAGATTCACAAAGGAGATACGACGGAGTATCTCAGATACTCCGTCGTATCTCTCAGAGTATCTATGCGACTGATTCATAGAATCAGTTACACATAGATATCCCTAAGATCCGACAGGTGTAATTGTTTTACACTGTCGGATCTTAGGATGCAGTACCGCGACCGCCGCTCGGGGGAGTTTGCGTCGTAAACCAGCGTCGGGTATGCAAATTAGGAGTTACGGCGATCCACGACGGTTTTTTGCGTTCGCTACGTCGCCACTAGTCTAGTTTCCCGTCGCAAAGTTAGTCGTCGTTTTTGGTGCCTTAACTTTAGTCAGCAAACGTATTGCTGTCTAAATAATGGCCGTCGTTCCCGCGTCGAAATTTAAAATTTCACGTTGTGTGCGTAACACGTCCGGGAATACGGAATTACGCTACGCGCGTCGCCGTTCGAAAAAATGACATCACTTCGCGCAAAGCACGGCGGGAGTTACGAAACGGAGCATGGGCAGTAGGTCCGGCGCGGGAGCACGCCTAATTTAAATGGCACACGCCCATTTAAATTACGCGGGCTTACGCCGGAGGCCGCCGGCGTAGTTTTCATCGCAAGTGCTTTGTGAATCAGGCACTTGCGATGAAAACTTGCGGCGGTGTAACGTATCTACGATATGTTACGCCGCCTCACTTCTACCTGAATCTGGCCCTATGTTTGCTGCCTTGCTAAATAAAAGTGCAGGACTACCTTGCTTGGACTGTTTCTGGCTCGTGTAGGGTTTAGTGCTGCCAATACCATTAGGTACATACTTACATATAGCTAGATTCACAAAGACTTACGACGGCGTATCAGTAGATACGCCGTCGTAAGTCAGAATCCACGCCGTCGTATCTTTAAGCGTATGCTCAAATTGAGATACGCTTCTCTGTTGTTAAGATACGACCGGCGTAAGTCTCCTACGCCGTCGTATCTTAGCTGCATATTTACGCTGGCCGCTAGGGGCATGTACGGCGATTTACGCTGAGAATATGCAAATGAGCAAGATACGCCAATTCACGAACGTACGGACGCCCGTCGCAGTAAGATACGCCGTTTACGTAAGGTGTTTTCAGGCGTACAGATAAACCACCAAAAAGATGGCGCAGCCAATGTTAAGTATGGACGTCGGGACAGCCGTCGAATTTCACATCGTTTACGTTGTTTGCGTAAGCCGATTCAGAATGGGGCTGGGCATAGGTTACGTTCACGTCGAAAGCAAGGAGTATTTGCGACGTGATACTGAGCATGCACGCGCATGCACTGTACGATCGGCGCTTCATTTACATGTATGGTAATGAATCATGAATTCATTACCATACAACACGCCCCCTACCTGCCTATTTTGAATTAGGCGGGGTTACGCCGGGCCATTTGCGCTACGCCAACGTAACTTAGGAGGCAAGTGCTTTGTGAATACTTTACTTGCCTCACTATCTTACGTCGGCGTAGTGCAAATGAGATGCGCTACGCTGACCTAAAGAAGCGCCGCCGTACGTAAATCTAGCTAATAGTTTATAGGGTTATAAAAAGACACAGGGCCACCCAGTGCAACGTGTGTGTGTGTGATTTTTATTCTTTAATAATTCCCATAGCCCCGTATATTTGCATTCCAAAGTTCTTATCCAAAGGAAGACCTCTAAAAGGTTTTTGAAGCTGTTGACACTGTCAGCTAGTACCAGTTCCTGTGGGAGGGAGTTATTAGGCCTGGATTCACGTAGAACCGCGTATCCTATTTACGTTACGCCCCCGCAACTTTGACAGGCAAGTGCCGTATCCTCAAACCAAAGTTGTGGCGGCGTAAAGTAAATAGGCCGGCGTAAGCCCGCCTAATTCAAATGTGGTAGATGTGGACGTGTGTTATGTAAATTGAATGTGACCCCACGTAAATAACGCTTGCGCCGTCCGTGAAAGTATCCCAGTGCGAATGCTCCAAATTAACCCGCAAGAAGCCAATGCTTTTGACGTGAACGTGAATGACGCTCAGCCCTATTCGCGAACGACTTACGCAAACGACGTAAAATTTTCAAAATTCGACGCGGGAACGACGTCCATACTTAAAGCGGATGTGCCACGGGAAAAATATATTAAAAGCCAGCAGCTACAAATACTGCAGCTGCTGACTTTTAATATAAGGACACTTACCTGTCCTGGAGTCCAGCGCCGATCGCAGCAGATGACGAGCCGATCGCTCGTCACCCTGCTGCTCCCCCCTCCATCCTCGGTGAGGGAACCAGGAAGTGAAGCGCTCCGGCTTCACTGCCCGGTTCCCTACGGCGCATGCGCGAGTCGCGCTGCGCCCGCCAATTGACTCCCGCTGTGTGCTGGGAGCCGAGTGTTCCCAGCATACAACGGGGGACGGACGGGAAGGAAGGAAAAAACCCGTCTTTCGCCCGTATCGTAGGGCCGGAAGTGGGTGCAGATACCTGTCTGTAGACAGGTATCTGCACCCCCCTCCCCCCTGAAAGGTGTCAAATGTGACACCGGAGGGGGGGAGGGTTCCGATCAGCGGGACTCCACTTTAGAGTGGAGATCCGCTTTAACATTCGTATGCCTCATATAGCAGGGGTAAGTTTACGCCGGGAAAAGCCTAACGTAAACGGCGTATCTGTATTGCGTCGGCCGGGCGTACGTTAGTGAATTCGCGTATCTAGCTGATTTACATATTTCTAGGCGTAAATCAGCGTACACGCCCCTAGCGGCCAGCGTAAATATGCAGTTAAGATACGACGGCGTAAGAGACTTACGCCGGTCGGATCTAATAAAAATCTATGCGTAACTGATTCTAAGAATCAGGCGCATAGATACGACGGCTCGGACTCAGAGTTACGACGGCGTATCTGGAGATACGCCGGCGTAACTCGTAAGAGAATCTGGGCCTAAATGTTTACTGTTCTAACAGTAAAGAACCCTTTCTGCAATGTAAGGCTGTACCTCCTTTTTTTGAACCTTAAACATACATACTGTATATTTTCCCTCTAAACCTGAGGAATGCTATCCCATCGCTATTTGTTGTACTAATATACACGGTATTAGGTTGTAGGAGGTGGGGTGTTCTGATTGCCTCGTTAAGTTCTACATGTTTTGGAGATGTCATGTATAGGCAGTGCTTTAACTGGGCCGGAACGCGGCGGTACTCAGTACCGCCACTTCCAAAAATGGCCCTGGAGAGTACCAGCACCTCTCTGTGCGCCCAGTACGTGGGTTTACAGTACCGGAACGCAGCCGGTGGGCTTGTCGAGTTGCGGGCCGGTAATGTGTGTCAGACAGGCAGCGCAGTCACAATAGAAACTGTATGCCGCCCCGCCGGAGCCGACTCACTGCTGCCGAGTGCGCTCCTGGCTCCCTTTCCTCTGTCCTGTCACTCAGCCTGCGTCTACAGTTCCTAGTGCTGCTAGTGTCTGGATCCTGGACTCAGGACTGCAACAGAAGAAAGTAAGAAAATAATTGACTGTATTGGAGGGAGGGGGGGTTGGACTGAGGTGACCATCAGTTTTTTAATAAAAAAATGGCAGGAAAAAATATTTTTGAGTTATTTTGAGCTTGCCTTCTCTAACTAAAAAAACCCACCATTAATTGCAGCCTCACTGTGCCACCAAACGCAGCCACTGTGCCACCAAACGCAGCCACTGTGCCCATCAAACGCAGCCACTGTGCCCATCAAACGCAGCTACTGTGCCATCAATTGTCGCCACTCTGCCCATCACACGCAGCCACTGTGCCACCAAACGCAGCCACTGTGCCATCACATGCAGCCACTGTGCGAACACACGCAGCCACAGTGCCATCAATTGTCGCCACTGTGCCATCACATGCAGCCACTGTGCCAACTCACACTGCCACTGTGCCATCAATTGTCGCCACTGTGCCATCAAACGCAGCCACTGTGCCCATCAAACGCAGCCACTGTGCCATCACATGCAGCCACTGTGCCATCACACGCAGCCACTGTGCCATCACACGCAGCCACTGTGCCACCATCAATTGTCGCCACTGTGCCCATCTAATGCAGCCACTGTGCCCATCAAATGCAGCCACTGTGCCCATCACACGCAGCCAAGGGTATTTTCATGTGAGCACCGGCGCCTAATAGAGTACCGGCACCTCTTTTGGCCCACTTAAAGCACTGTGTATAGGTCAATCCAATGCCTTGTACACACGTTTGGAATTTCCGATGGGGTAAATTCGGATGGAATTTTCGGAATTCCGTTCAAGCTGTCTTGCATACACACCGTCAGACCAAATTCCGACCGTCCAAAACACAGTGACGTAAAACACTACGACGAATCGAGAAAAATTAAGTTCAATGCTTCCAAGCATGCGTCGACTTGATTCTGAGCATGCATGTTTTTTTTCTCCATCGGAGTTCCACACAGACGATCGGAATTTCCGTCGAAAAATAAATAAATCATGTTCTATTTCTAAACTCCAACGGAAAAAAGTCCGGTCGGAATATCTGATGAAAAAAGTCCGTCTGACTTTTTTCATCGGAAATTTCGATCGTGTGTACAAGGCATTAGTTGTTTGAAATAACAATACGCAATGTTGCAGGCAGCTGTATGTAAGAAAAATATAAATCGCGCTACCTCAAACACCCTGCTTGCTAGACACCGGCGTGTGCAAGCTGTATGTAAATCGATTTTAATGTGCCTCTTTATCGTAAGGTAGGGTGACCAGACATCCCCAGTTTCCGGGGACAGTCCCAGGATTGAGGACACTGTCCCGGGACCAAGGGCCAGATCCTCAAAAGGGATACGCCGTCGTATCCCTGTTTCTATCTTTGGAACTGATCCACAGAATCAGTTTCCAAGAGATAGACAGAAGATCCGACAGGTGTAATAGTTTTACACTGCCGGATCTTAAGATGCAGTACCGCGACCGCCGCTGGGGGCATTCATCGTCGAAATTACGCGTCGGGTATGCTAATAGAGGAGTTACGTCGATCCTCAAAGCTTTTTCGCGTTCGCTACGTCGCCGCTACGTTAGTTTCCCGTCGCTTAGTTACACTTTTGTAAACCAGCCCTACTTTTACACAGCAGGCGTACTGCTGTGTAAAGTATGGCCGTCTTTCCCGCGTCAAATTTTTTAAGTTTACGTAGATTGCGTGAGCCGTACGGGAATACGGAAATACGCTACGCGCCGCCCGATCAAAAAATGACGTCACGTCGCGCAAAGCACGTCGGGAAATTTGCGTCACAAGCATGCGCGGGAGCGCGCCTAATTTAAATGGGACTCGCCCCATTAGATTAGGAACGCCTTGCGCCGGACGGATTTGAGTTACACCGCCGCAAATTTCCAGGTAAGTGTGTTGTGGATCGATACCTAACTTAGGAATATTGCAGCAGTGTAACTTAAATCGGTTAAATTACGTTGCGCTGCGGGGCTGTGGATCTGGCCCCAAGTCTGTCCCCGGTCCCCAGAAGTAACACTGCATGTGCCGACTAGTGTAGTGCGACAATAGAAAATACTCTGGATGCCGTGGGGAATGTGGAAAAAGGATGACAGCTTAGCCATCAGGGATGACATGATGGGGGCAAGTTTACTGAGGAGGAACAGGAAGTGAGAAATTCAAAGAAAAAAAACATTTAGAAGGGAAATGGAAGGAAAAGGTAAGTGAACCAACAATGCACTAGCTTAAAGGAATCTATTTAGAAAATAAAAACGAACCTTTAATACCACATTAAAGCGGTGGTTCACCCTAAAAACTACTTTTTCTTATTACACTGCCCCCCCACATTACAATACGATTAAGTCTCTTATTATTTTTTTCATGCTGTACATACCTTTGTACAGCATATTCACCCGTGGCATCCGGGTTGCGAGTCCCGCGGGAGTGGGCGTTCCTAACATGTCTGTGATTGACGTTTTGCCCAAAAACGAGCTCCCCCCCGTCGCGTAAGCCGCGTCACGATTGGCGAAAGGAGCCGAAACGGCGATGCGCATGCGCAGTATAGCGCCGACTTGCCGTTCGGCTCCTTTCGCCAACCGTGACGGCGCTTACGCGACGAGGGGGAGCTCGTTTTTGGGCAAAACGTCAATCACACACATATTAGGAACGCCCACTCCCGCGGGACTCGCAAGCCGGATGCCACGGGTGAATATGCTGTACAAAGGTATGTACAGCATGAAAAAAATAATAAGAGCCTTAATCGTATTGTAATGTGGGGGGCCAGTGTAATAAGAAAAAGTAGTTTTTAGGGTGAACCACCGCTTTAATATTTTGTGGACAGCGCCATTGTGGGGGTCCTCTGAGACAGATTGGCCGAGATTTAATGGCAGCGTAATTCTTGGGAAGTCATCTTGAAATGTTGGCACCTAGACTCTTGTTTATGACACGTCGGGCCAAATAGTTCTCAGCTATTTTTTCGGGGGTTCATGTTTACAGCCCTGAGATCCCCTCCCCCTTTGGTGTCTATTTTGGGGGGGGGGGGTTATTTTAAAGCCTGTGAGAAGGCTTCGGCGTGTACAGTTCCCGGTGACAGATTAACTTTTAATTAAAATGGATGGAGCTGACTGCACCATTAACAAAGCATTATCCCATGAGAACAGCTGCCTTCTCAAGTGTAAAACAAGCACAGAGCAGAAGCGTGTTTTCTTTTTATAGTAAATGCACAAACCATGTCAGGGCTGGAAAAAGCTGCAGAACAGGCTGTAAAATACCGGCGTGATAAAAATAAATAATTCAACATAAAATGCCAGTTACATTATATGTACGGCTTGCAACAGTCCCCAGTTCGTGCCGGGGGGAGGGGGGTTGTCAGTTTATCTGATGGACCCAAATCACACGTTTTTTTTTTAGGTAAATGTCCCTCTTCTGGGACAGATCTATAAATGTGGATTGAAAGATTTTTTATTTATTTTTTGGCATTGGGCTTCTTTAACTGTTCTAATACCAGGCACTTTCCCCCCTTCCTGCCCAGGCCAATTTTCAGTTTTCAGCGCTGTCACACTTTGAATGACAACTGCGCGGTCATGCGCACAATTACGTGTTTTTTCCCCCACACAAATAGAGCGTTCTTTTGGTGGTATTTAATCACCTCTGGGGGTTTTATTTTTTGCAAAACAAAAAAAAAAAAAAAAATTACTGAAAATGTTGAAAGAAAAAAAGTTTTTCTTAGCTTCTGTTAGAAAACGTTGAAAATATGTCATTTTTCTCCTTCACCGATGTGCGCTGATGAGGTGGCACTGATGGGCACTGATAGGCGACAGTGATAGGTGGCACTGACAGGCTGCACTGATGGACACTGATAGGCTGCACCGATGGGCACTGATAAGTTGCACTGATGGACACTGATAAACTGCACTGATGAGGCGGCACTAAAAGGCTGCACTGATGGGCACTGATGAAGCAGCACCGATAGGCTGCACTGATGGACACTGATACACTGCACTGATGAGGCAGCACTGATGAAGCAGCACCGATAGGCTGCACTGATGGACACTTATAAGCTGCACTGATGGACACTGCTAGGATGCACTGATGGGCACTGATGAGGCTTCACTGATAAGCTGCACTGATGGACACTGATAAGCGGCACTGATGGACACTGATGTGGCGGCACTGATAGGCTGCACTGATGGACACTAATAGGTTGCAGTGATGGACACTGATAAGCTGAAGTGACGGGCACTGATGAGGCGGCACTGATGAGGCGGCACTGATGAGGCGGCACTAGGGTTGCCACCTCATCCCTTTAAAACAGAACACATATGAATTACACAGGTTCTGTGGCTGATTAAGGTGGTAATTGAACTCAAGTGGAGCCTTATCTAAATTAAATCTGCCACAGAACCTGTGTAATTCATATGTGTTCTGTTTTAAAGGGATGAGGTGGCAACCCTAGGCGGCACTGATGGACACTGATAGGCTGCACTGATGGACACTGATGATATGAAACTGAAGGGCACTGATGAGAGGTCACTCATAAGCAGCACTGATGGTCACTGATTGGCAGCACTGACAGGCAGCACTGAAGGGCAAATGAGGAGGCACTAATATGCAGCACTGATGGACAGGTATAGGTGGCACTGATGCTTTGGGGAAAGTGCAGGGGCCCCCCATGCAGCTGGGGCCCCTGGGCAGTGCCCAGGTGTGCCCTCTCATTAAGACAGCCCTGCCTGAGACCTTGAAACACTAATGAGTCACATGACACGGCTGGGAAAATGGCTAATTGGGCTCAATTTGGACATTTTCACTTAGGGGTGTACTCACTTTTGTTGCCAGTGATTTAGACATTAATGGCTGTGTGTTGAGTTATTTTGAGGGGACAGTAAATTTACACTGTTATACAAGCTGTACACTCACTACACAACATTGTAGCAAAGTGTTATTTCTTTGTCACATGAAAAGATAGAATAAAATATTTACAGAAATGTGAGGGGTGTACTTACTTTTGTGAGATACTGTGTGTGTACATATATATATATATAGTTACACATATACACTGTGTAGTGCCTGGTTACTTCAAAGTACCGGTGCTATTTAAATTTGGAGGAGGATCAGAGTGTAGTTAATCTCTGATCTGGTTGATATGTTCAAATTGGATCTCTGTCTCAGCTTGGCTGTGCTGTGGGATTATTATGTTGTGCTGGGGTGTTCTTCCCACCCCAGTGCAGTAGGTGGCAGCAGTGGAGTCAAGGTTTGGGTGCTCTTCCCCAGCAGCCGGTCAGGAGGGTTGAGCCTCGCTGTGCATGCTGGGGGACGGTATTTATGGGGCAGACGCAATTGGTTCTGGGTCTTCTTCTTCAAGTGCGGCATCCACCTTTAGGGTGTCTGCACCACGGCGCCCCCGCGTTATGGCCTACCTGGCCGGGGCGTGCGTGCCTTGCTGAGTTCCTGGTTCCGGGACCATATGGGTCCGAAAAATTTGAGTCGTGGCCCGGGAGCCCAGTGGTCGACTGGGTTCCCAATCCTGAAGATCCCAAGCGGTATAGCTGTTCGGTGGGGAGTCCATCTGAGGAGAGCCAATGAGAGGCTGGCGATCCAATAGGGTCTCGACAATCCACCGGGGATCGAGGTATCCGGACACTGGGAGGCTGGTCACCTGTCAGTCGGTACCTGAAAGAAAGTAGAAGGAGATAGACATGTGCAAAAGGGAAAATTTTGTTTCGTTTCGTTTTAATTCGTTATTTAATTAATTTCGTTAAGTTAGGTTCGTTACATGTGTTAAATTCTTTTTCGGAACTCGTTCGTTTTCGACCGAATTTCGAAAAATCCGGTCGAATTCGGAAATATTTCGACCGTTTTCGGAATTCGTTCGTTTTCGACCGGATTTCGAAAAAAACGGTCGAATTCGAAAGTATTTCGACCGGATTCGACAACAAATAGTCTCTTTTCGAATATAATTTCGAAATTCGATCGGAATTCGAAAAAAAAAAAAAAAAAAATTCGAATTCCAAATCGAAAACCCGCGGACGAAATTCGATCGGAATTCAAAAAAAAAAAAAAAAAATCGAATTCCGATCGAATTTCGTCCGCGGGAGACTCCTTAAAAGGTTCGAGTGATACTCCGGCTGCCATGTCAGTGAGAGAGGCCTGTCCGGGTACGCTATTCCCACTCAGGCAGGAGTGGCGCAGGAAGTGTTACACGTGGGAGCAGGACTGTTTCCCTATAATCACGCCTGAATTTGCTGTTCTTCTTCTTCCTTCAACTCTTCCTTCTTCACCACAAGTTTATTGGTTTTACCCGCCTGGGTAATAAAGAGCACAGCAAAGAACGCTTGTTGTGGACATTCCTTTACTTCTGCTATATGCACCATTCACCCATGGGCATCCGCTCCATAGGGCAAGGGGGGTCGTTTGCCCCCCCCTGAAATCGCCAGGGAGAGCCAGGAGCAGGGCCGAACTGGCCAGAGGACAGAGGGAGGGGAGCGCCGTTTTATATAGTTTACCAGGCCTGTGCTTTGTTTGTTCCAACATCTGTTGCCACAGGTAACACTAGACTATTTTCTGATGTGTTTTTGGCAAGTCTGGAAACACAGAGCAAACGCAACACAGAGTTGTAGCCTAAGGCATAGGGCCAAATCCTCAAAAGAGATACGACGGCGTAACTGCTGTTACGCCGTCGTATCCCTGTTCCTAACTATGGAACTGATCCACAGAATCAGTTTCCCATAGATAGGCAGAAGATCCGGCATGTGTAAGGGACTTACACTGCCGGATCTTAGGATGCAGTACCGCAGCCGCCGCTGGGGGCATTTCGAGTCGAAATGCCGCCTAGCGTATGCAAATGAGCACTTACGGAGATCCACGAAGCGGTTTCGCTTCGTGAAATCTCCCTAAATGCTTACGCTGCAAGTGCAAAATTAGGGCTGCTTTTACAAAGTGTAAACTGTTTACACCTTGTAAAAGTAGACCCTCCTTCCTCGCGACGCGTTTTTTTTTTTGTTTTGAATTTTTTTTTTTTCGCCGTATCTTTTTTTTTTCCCGACGCAACTTTTTTACCCGGCGTGATCCTCAAAACTCGGCGTATCGTAAAACGGCGCGATGCACGTCGGGAAAAATGACGTCACGAGCATGCGCAGTACGGCCGGCGCGGGAGCGCGCTTCATTTAAATGGGAATCGCCCCCTGTTGATGAGGAACGCCTTGCGCCGGCCGGATTTAAGTTACACCGCTCAAAATTTCTAGGTAAGTGCTTTGTGGATCGGGCACTTAGGTAGAAATTTTGCGGCGGTGTAATCTAAATAGGAATATTTAAGTTAAGCCCGCTGGCTGAGGATATGGCCCATAGTTTCTAGTTGTCCCTTATTTAGAGTGCCTGTCCCTCTTCTGGAATCAGTGATGCAGGGTGCTGTGTAATGTAAAGGGGTCCAGAGCTGTGGGGTGCTGTGTAATGTAAAGGGGTCCAGTGATGCAGGGTGCTGTGTAATGTAAAGGGGGCCAGTGATGCAGGGTGCTGTGTAATGTCAAGGGGTCCAGAGCTGTGGGGTGCTGTGTAATGTAAAGGGGTCCAGTGATGCAGGGTGCTGTGTAATGTAAAGGGGGCCAGTGATGCAGGGTGCTGTGTAATGTCAAGGGGTCCAGAGCTGTGGGGTGCTGTGTAATGTAAAGGGGTCCAGTGATGCAGGGTGCTGTGTAATGTAAAGGGGGCCAGTGATGCAGGGTGCTGTGTAATGTAAAGGGGTCCAGTGATGCAGGGTGCTGTGTAATGTAAAGGGGTCCAGAGCTGTGGGGTGCTGTGTAATGTAAAGGGGGCCAGTGATGCAGGGTGCTGTGTAATGTCAAGGGGTCCAGAGCTGTGGGGTGCTGTGTAATGTAAAGGGATCCAGAGCTGTGAGAAAAGATGCAGGGGGCAGAGTGGGGTGTTTTTACATTTTAACCTGGGGGGGGGGGCGCTTTTAACCCCCGCTAGCGGTCAAAGAAAGGGTAAAATGCAACTGTGTATCGCTGCTGCCGAAGCGCCCCCCCCCCCCCTGAAAAAATTTCAGCGGACGCCCATGCATTGACCCCTAGGAATTCGGAGAGCCACAAGGTAAATGTGCCACCCAAAACAACCAGCAGCTCCTCCGGGGGTAGTGCTACAACTATATTACCAAAAGTATTGGGACGCCTGCCTTTACACACACATGAACTTTAATGGCATCCCAGTCTTATGCCCCTTTCACATGGACGTGTCCGCGTGCGGGCTCCGGTTTAGCTTAGCAGGATCGCTCCGTCGATCCCCGCTGAGCCGGCAGATGACAGGTCGGTCTCCGCACACTGTGCAGGGACCGACCTGTCAGAGCGCTGCTCTCCCCTATGGCGGATCGGATGACGACGGACCATAGAAGTCCGTTGTCATCCGATCCGCCAGACGGATGGAAAATAGGGTTTACATCCGTCAGACTTTGGCGGATCGGATGTCAGCGGACATGTCACTGCTGACATCCGTGGCTCCATAGAGGTGCACGCAGCGTCCGTTTAGGTCCGCCGAAAAAACTGACACGGTCCGCCTGTGTGAAAGGGGTCTTTGTCTGTAGCATTCTACATTGAGTTGGCCCGCCCTTTGCAGGTATAACAGCTTCAACTCTTCTGGGAAGGCCGTCCACAAGGTTTAGGAGTGTCTAGCCAGGCGTCCCAATACTTTTGACAATATAGTGTCTATATCTATATATATTTTGTATATTACAGCTTACCAATCCTCAAACTGGTGGCTGCATTCATTTTCAGTACAGAGGTGATCTGAGGTCGGAAAGCTGCCTGGCATTATGTGATAAGAACACAGTTCAGTTAAAGTGCAATAACAGGCACAATAAAAATGATATTAAAGAATGTTCCATTCCGGTTGTTTCTGCATGCACGTTTTTGACGCGTTCCGGTGCATTTTTTTCTGCATTTCCGGATGCATTCCAGATACTTTTTTCCTTATTTTATATTTTTCATCACTGTACTGGGGTCAGGTGCGTTTTTGATGCGTTCCAGTGCATTCTGATGCATTTTTGATGCACTTTACCATTTTCCAATTCAGTCCAGTGCAGGAAAAGTGCAGCATATTCTACTTTTTTTTCCTGGACGCCCTGGTGTGAACTGTGCCATTGGAAACCATATAACCTACTTTCCATGTGTTTTTGAAAATGTATCGGACTGCATGTGGTGTGAACTGGCCCTCAAAGTGTAATTTCTGTCTTCTGCCTCCTTCCTCTGCTATCAGCATGAATCACTTCTGACAAGTTTTCCTGACACCAAGAGAAAAAAAGGTGACAGGGGAGGAATCTCCAGCTAATTGACTGCCTCGGTTCTGTTCCTGTGTGCTGTGTAAAGGGGGGCGTGTCTCTTCCCTCCAATCAGCTCTCAGAGCTCTCCTCACTGAGCTCTGCAGTGTGTAACATCAGCTCTCCACCCCCTTTTTTCTGACAGCTCAGACAAGCTGTATAAACTCTGGACTGAACAGATGTAGAGAAGAGAAGACTGTAGATAGACAGATACAACTTATGTAGGAGGATTTGTTTCATCTCTGTGCATCGCCTGAGGCCAGTCATTTCATTGGGTATATGTAAGGGCTTACAACTTAAACAGTGAGGTTCATGAGAGAAATATGGGTCCCATAGATGTGCGCAGCCTATTGCTTTAGTGCAGGGATCCTCAAACTACGGCCCTCCAGCTGTTGTAGAACTACACATCCCATGAGGCATTGTAACACACAGACATGACTAGGCATGATGGGAATTGTAGTTCCTGAACAACTGGAGGGCCGTAGTTTGAAGACCCATGCTTTAGGGTGTGCATCCCAAAGCTCAAACACAAGTGTGTGTGTAATAAATATATATACAGTATTTATATATATATATATATATATATATATATATATATATATATATATAAACACACACACAGCTATACATATACTGCATATATACATACACACACTCTTATAAATACATGTAAAAACAGTAGGGCAGGAGACAGCGGCAGCAGTTTTTTATTTTTATTAATTTATTTTTGTATTATTTTTTACAATTTTACTTTTATATAATTTTTTTACATTTTTATTTGCATTTTTTATTCATTTATTTTTGTATAATTTTTTACAATTTTACTTTTATATCATTTTTGCCATTTTATTTGTATTTTTTTATAAACAAAATGTGTATTTTTTTTTTTTTACAATTTTACTTTTATATCATTTTTTTTACAATTTTATTTGCTTTTTTTTATTCATTTATTTTTGTATAATTTTTTACAATTTGACTTTTATATCATTTTTGCCATTTTATTTGTATTTTTTTATAAAAAAAACGTTGTATTTTTTTTTTTACAATTTTACTTTTATATAATTGTTTACACTTTTATTTGCATTTTTTTTATTAATTTATTTTTGTATTATTTTTTTACAGTTTTATTTTTACGTAATTGTTTACAATTTTATTTGCATTTTTTTTATTAATTTTTGTATTATTTTTTTACAATTTTACCTTTATATAATTTTTTACAATTTTATTTGCACTTTTTTTTACAATTTTACTTTTATATATTTTTTTTACAATTTTATTTGCATTTTTTTAAATTTATTTATTTCTGTATTTTTTTTTACAATTTTACTTTTATATAATTGTTTACACTTTTATTTGCATTTTTTTATTAATTCAAAAATTTGGATATAGGTTTTAGACAGGGCTCGACAAATTCCGGCGCCCGGAATTGCGACAAGAAATAGCGACCTGGCGCCCGGGGAAGCTAAGGCCTGCAGAAGGCCGCAAAGCCGTGGCCTCAATTACCGGCTGGCGCGGGCCCACCGCGATCGTGCGGCGGGGGAGGTGGGGGCGCACGGAGACACAGGATCCTGTGTCTCCGTGCGCCCCCACCTCCCATGCCACGCGATCGCGGCGGGCCCGCGCTGGCGGGTGATTGAGGCCGCGGCTTTGCGGCCTTCTGCAGGCCTAAGCTTCATTCTGTGATCTGGCGCCATCTTCTGGTGGCCGTTGGCATTACAAGTAATTAAAAGTAATTACATTATTCACAGAGAGACTATGACTAATGTTAACCACTTCCCGCCCGGCCTATGGCCGATTTACGTCCGGGAAGTGGTTCTGAAATCCTGACAGGACGTCCATGGACGTCCTGCAGGATTTCATGCCGTGCGCGCCACCAGGGTGGGCCAAACAAAAAAAAAAGCATTGAAAAAAAAAAAAAAAAAGTCTTAAAAATAAAAATACTTAAAAAAAAAGAAAAAAGATGCCAATCAGTGCCCACAAATGGGCACTGACTGGCAACATGGGTAGATCAGTGCTGCTCCACAATGTCAATCAGTGCCACCCCAAGTGTCCATCAGTGCCACCCCACAGTGTCCATCAGTGCCACCCCACAGTGCCCATCCATGCCCAGTGCCCACCTATCAGTGCCCATCTGTGCCACCCATAAGTATCCATCAGTGCCACCCATAAGTACCGCCCATGAGTGCCCATCTGTGCCGCCTATGAGTGCCCAGTGCCGCCCATGAGTGCCCATCAGTGCCGCCCATGTGTGCCCATCAGTGCCGCCTATGTGTGCCCATCAGTGCCGCCTATGTGTGCCCATCAGTGCCGCATACCAGCGCCGCCAATCAGTGCCACCTCATCTGTGCCCGTCAGTACTACCTCATCGATGTCCATCAGTGCCATCTCATCGGTGCCCATCAGTGCCCGTAATTGAAAGAGAAAACTTACTTAGTTACAAAAAAATTAACAGAAAAAAATAAAAACGTAATTTTTTTTCAAAATTTTCAGTCTTTTTTTAGTTTTTAGTTAGCGAAAAAAATCGCAGAGGTGATCAAATACCACCAAAAGAAAGCTCTATTTGTGGGGAAAAAGGGACGCCAATTTTGTTTGGGATCCACGCCGCACGACCGCGCAATTGCCATTCAAAGTGCGACAGCGCTGAAAGCTGAAAATTGGCTTGGGCGGGAAGGTGCGTAAGTGCCTGGTATGGAAGTGGTTATACAAGCTTTCTTTTTTCTATATTTATTTGTATGATTTATTGGCACAGTGATCACTCACTCACTTTATGTGTATGCTCAATACATATTTATATACCGGTACTTTCATTTAATCTTATTATCACAGATATTTGCGCAGCTTATGTGAAGGGGAGAGGGACGAGGCCAGGCGGGGGGCAGTTGGGAGGTATGACGCGGCAATGTATAAGCAGCGCCCTCCTGTGGCTCGTCCTCTATGGCACCAGCATTGTTCTGAATGCGTTCCATCAGTTCCCCTACGAGCGGCCTGTTTGTACACGCTGCATGCGTCAGAGCCAATCGGCAACAGATAATGTTTACAGTCTTCATGCTGGTGCAATACCATCTGTCTGCGCAGAGCCGGCAAACTGTCATGACTAATGTTCCAGCTATTTCAGGCGATAAGATGAGAGGCTGCTTTGGCAATAGGAAGAGGTGTCCATTCCATGGAATGCAAAGGGATGAAAAACACTTGTGTAAAGTCCACATAATCACCGGGCCGGGGGGGGACCGGGACCATTGCACTCCCTCAGTGACACTTAGGCCCCATGCACACAAGAAGCAAATGCAAACACATGTAAACTCAAGTTTTCAAAGGCAAAAACCGGCGTTTAAAACGCCCGTTTTTGCCGCAAATTTTCGCAGCGCTTTGCCGCGTTTAGCGGCGTTTTACCGCGTTTGCAGCTATCAGCGTTCATAACAAAGACATTGTAGACCCTCCCAAAGCTTTGAAACGCAAAAACGTTTGCGTCTGAACCCAAAATTTTGCGTCTGAAAAAACGAGCCTAAACGCAACTGCTTTAAAGCGGGAGTTCACCCATTTATAAAATTTTTCCCCTTTTCCCCTTAGCTTCCTGCTCGTTCGGTCTAGGGGAATCGGCTATTTGTATTAAAATATGAGCAGTACTTACCCGTTTTCGAGATGCATCTTCTTCCGTCGCTTCCGGGTATGGGTCTTCGGGAGCGGGCGTTCCTTCTTGATTGACAGTCTTCCGAGAGGCTTCCGACGGTCGCATCCATCGCGTCACTCGTAGCCGAAAGAAGCCGAACGTCGGTGCGGCTCTATACTGCGCCTGCGCACCGACGTTCGGCTTCTTTCGGAAAATAGTGACGCGATGGATGCGACCGTTGGAAGCCTCTCGGAAGACTGTCAATCAAGAAGGAACGCCCACTCCCGAAGCCCATACCCGGAAGCGGCGGAGAAGATGCATCTCGAAAACGGGTAAGTACTGCTCATATTTTAAAACAGATAGCCGATTCCCCTAGACCAGGGGTCTCCAAACTACGGCCCGCGGGCCACATCCGGCCCGCCAGGCCATTTCTTCCGGCCCGCAGCGTGAATCCTTAGTCCACCTGTTAGTTGTGGAACCTGCGCTGCATATTCGCCCCCGGCAATATGCAACGCAGGTCCCGCAATCCCTCCCGGCGTCTCACTGTGTGTGTTGGCTGCTGGGACCATGGCATCCCAGCAGCCAATGAGGTGTTTAGGGCAGACCCGTTGCCGCCTCCCTGCTCCCGCCTCCCGCCTCGCTGTTAACCAGTAACGAGTGTGTAATACCAGCGGGGCGGGAGTCAGGAGATGCAGCAGGTCTGCACAGCCAGTGATGGAGAGTGGAGACGCGCTGGACACATGCAAGGAGGGGGGGGCTGATACACTTGTGTGGGGGTGGGTTGAATGGCGCTGATGGGGCACAAACATCTGGGGGCTGATGACTCTGCTTGGGACACACGTGGAGGGGGGTTGTAGACTGATGGGGACACACATTTCGGGGGGCTGATGGGGACACAAATGTGGGGGGGGGGGGCTGATGACTCTGATGGGGACATACATGTGGGGGGGGGGGGCTGATGACTGACGGGGACATAAATGTGGGGGGGGGGGGGGTGATGACTCTGATGGGGACATACATGTGGGGGGGGCTGATGACTCTGATGGGGACATACATGTGGGGGGGGGGGCTCTGATGGGGACACAAATGTGGGGGGGTGATGACTCTGATGGGGACATACATGTGGGGGGGGGGGGCTGATGACTGATGGGGACATAAATGTGGGGGGGGGGGTGATGACTCTGATGGGGACATACATGTGGGGGGGGCTGATGACTCTGATGGGGACATACATGTGGGGGGGGGGGCTCTGATGGGGACACAAATGTGGGGGGGTGATGACTCTGATGGGGACATACATGTGGGGGGGGGGCTGATGACTGATGGGGACATAAATGTGGGGGGGGGGTGATGACTCTGATGGGGACATAAATGTGGGGGGGGGGTGATGACTCTGATGGGGACATACATGTAGGGGGGGGGCTGATGACTGATGGGGACATACATGTGGGGGGGGGGGGCTGATGACTCTGATGGGGACACAAATATCTGTGGGGTCTGATGGGGACACACATGTGGGGGGGGGGGCCTGATGATTCTGATGGGGACATAAATGTGGGGGGGGGGTGATGACTCTGATGGGGACACAAATATCTGTGGGGTTTGATGGGGACACAAATGTGGGGGTGCTGGTGGCTCTTATGGGGACACAAACATGTGAGGAGGGGGGCTGATGGCTCTAATGGTGACACAAATATGCAGGCGGGGGTGGGGACACCGTGCAGGAAGACTCGGATGAATGAAGGGGGGGGGGGGCTCTAATGGGGACACCAATTTGTGGGGATAGCCTGATGAGTGATGGGGACACAGATGATTGGGGACACAGATGATTGGGGACACAGATGATTGGAAGGACTGATGGGGACACAGATGAATGGGGACACAGATGAATGGGGACACAGATGAATGGGGACACAGATGGATGGGGACACAGATGAATGGGGACACAGATGAATGGGGACACAGATGGATGGGGACACAGATGGATGGGGACACAGATGGATGGGGACACAGATGAATGGGGACACAGATGGATGGGGAGACTGATGGGGACACAGATGAATGGGGAGACTGATGGGGACACAGATGAATGGGGAGACTGATGGGGACACAGATGAATGGGGAGACTGATGGGGACACAGATGAATGGGGAGACTGATGGGGACACAGATGAATGGGGAGACTGATGGGGACACAGATGATGGGGACACAGATGGATGGGGACACAGATGGATGGGGACACAGATGGATGGGGACACAGATGGATGGGGACACAGATGGATGGGGACACAGATGAATGGGGACACAGATGGATGGGGACACAGATGGATGGGGAGACTGATGGGGACACAGATGAATGGGGAGACTGATGGGGACACAGATGAATGGGGAGACTGATGGGGACACAGATGAATGGGGAGACTGATGGGGACACAGATGAATGGGGAGACTGATGGGGACACAGATGATGGGGACACAGATGGATGGGGACACAGATGGATGGGCACACAGATGGATGGGCACACAGATGGATGGGGACACAGATGAATGGGGAGACTGATGGGGACACAGATGAATGGGGAGACTGATGGGGACACAGATGGATGGGGACACAGATGGATGGGGACACAGATGGATGGGGACACAGATGGATGGGGACACAGATGGATGGGGACACAGATGAATGGGGACACAGATGGATGGGGAGACTGATGGGGACACAGATGGATGGGGAGACTGATGGGGACACAGATGAATGGGGAGACTGATGGGGACACAGATGAATGGGGAGACTGATGGGGACACAGATGAATGGGGAGACTGATGGGGACACAGATGGATGGGGACACAGATGGATGGGGACACAGATGGATGGGGACACAGATGGATGGGGACACAGATGGATGGGGACACAGATGGATGGGGAGACTGATGGGGACACAGATGAATGGGGAGACTGATGGGGACACAGATGGATGGGGACACAGATGGATGGGGACACAGATGGATGGGGAGACTGATGGGGACACAGATGAATGGGGAGACTGATGGGGACACAGATGGATGGGGACACAGATGGATGGGGACACAGATGGATGGGGAGACTGATGGGGACACAGATGAATGGGGAGACTGATGGGGACACAGATGGATGGGGACACAGATGGATGGGGACACAGATGGATGGGGACACAGATGGATGGGGACACAGATGGATGGGGACACAGATGGATGGGGACACAGATGAATGGGGACACAGATGGATGGGGACACAGATGGATGGGGACACAGATGAATGGGGACACAGATGAATGGGGACACAGATGAATGGGGACACAGATGGATGGGGACACAGATGGATGGGGACACAGATGGATGGGGACACAGATGGGGACACAGATGAATGGAGAGACGAATGGAGAGACTGATGGGGACACAGATGGATGGGGACACAGATGGATGGTGACACAGATGGATGGGCACACAGATGGATGGGCACACAGATGGATGGGCACACAGATGGATGGGCACACAGATGGATGGGCACACGGATGTAAAGCCTCATGCACGCTGGAAGTTTAGCCCCGCTGCATGATGCTCCAGCGTTTAGGTGCCAGCAAAGAATATAGGAGCACCATCCAGTCCTGCTGTCAGCAGTAAGTCAAATTCTATTCTATTCTTCTTCTACTGTGGATTTATTTATAAATTATGTTTCCGGCCCGCGAATATGTGTGAAATATAGAATGTGGCCCTCGAAGTAAAAAGTTTGGAGACCCCTGCCCTAGACCGAACGAGCAGGAATCTAAGGGGAAAAAGTGCCCTCTAAGGGTGAACCCCTGCTTTAAAACGCAAAAAAAACGGGAATGTGTGCATGGACACAAAGGATAACATTGAATGTGTTCAGGGGCAGTTGAAAAAAATGCCCAAATGCCTCTGAACTCGAGTTTACCAGCGTCTCGTGTGCATGGGGCCTTAAAGGGGTTCTAAAGACTTAAAGTGTTACTAAACCCACAACAGTATAATCAGTCTTTATATGCAGTAATACATGCTTGTTATACTCACTGTGGAACCTAAGGGGTTAATGCTGCGCATTATAGAAAAAGGCTGATCCTCCCCTCCTTCCACAATCCCCAATCTGCTGATAGTACAGAGCCTTGGAATCATTCTGCACATGCTCAGTTTGGTGTGTATTGCTAGAGAGTTTTTCTTTGTTGTCCTAACCTGCACAGGAGGTAAGAGGCGGCAACCCCCCCCCCCCCACCCCCCACTTATCAATAAAGAGATGTCAGCCGTTTGGCGGCACCCCCCCCCCCACCGCTCAGCGACCTCTATGTCCTTTTTAAAAAAAATAGCTGTCCCGCGGTAGCACCGACCCACCCCCCCCCCCTCAACAACTTTCATGGCAGTAAAATTTGAATGACTGTCCCGCGGTGGAATTTAAAAATGTTGGGAGGTATGGCAACAAGACTGCTATATACTGCTGATGAGAAAGTTGTTTGCCCTCCCCCAAAAAAAAATTACCACCGGCCGCCACTGCTATGCATTAAGGTGAAAAACCTTTTGTGCTGCACAATCGCCCCCCCCCCCCCCCCCCCTTATCCTTACCTGAGCCTGATCTGATCCAGCAAGGTACACAAGAGCAGTGGCTCTGGCTGCTGTATCCCTCCTCCCTGGGCAGATTGATATCAGAGGTATCCATTGGCTCCCGCTGCTGTCAATCAAATGCTGCACCGAGCAAGCGGGGGGGGGGGGGGAGCCGCCCTATCTGTGTCAATAAACTCAGACAGGGTGGCTTAGGAGCGGAAGCAGCTTCCTATGAGGGCACTTGCCGAAGAGGAGGAGTGTGGAGCACCGGCGGGGGACCCCAGAAGAAAAGGATTGTGGCCAGTGCCGACCCAAGACATTACACGACACAAAAAATCGCGCCAACCAAAAGGCCCCCACATTCATTATTTTATATCATGATAACTAAAGGGGACCCATCATGGCTCTATACATGTATAAAGGACAATAAAGAGGACCTGTCATGGCTCTATACATGTATAAAGGAGTATAAAGAGGACCTGTCATTAATCTTTACATGTATAGGAGTATGAAGAGGACCTGTCATGGCTCTATAAATGTATATAGGAGTATAAAGAGGACCTGTCATGGCTCTATAGATGTATAAAGAGGGCCT
Source organism: Rana temporaria (assembly GCF_905171775.1). Classification (NCBI taxonomy): domain Eukaryota; kingdom Metazoa; phylum Chordata; class Amphibia; order Anura; family Ranidae; genus Rana; species Rana temporaria. Next base: position 26,567,144 of record NC_053493.1, read on the forward strand.
GTCATGGCTCTATACATGCATATAGGTGTATAAAAGAACCTGCCATGGCTCTATACAAGTATCCAGGAGTATAAAGGGACCTGTGAATTGCCTGTGGCCACAATGTCTTTTGCGCAAACTAATCAATGTACGCTAATTGTGTTTTGTTTTTTTTTGGTACCAAAAATATGTAGAAGAATACATATTGGCCTAAACTGAACAAAATAGTTTATTTTTCTAAATTTTGGGGATATTTATTATAGCAAAAAGTTAAAAAATATATATTTATAGCACAAAAAATATGCTGCCCCCCTAAAAGTGCTGCCTGGTACCCATGGTACCACCCGGTCCCATCATAGGGCCGGCCCTGATTGTGGGTGCTCTGTGTAAAACCATTACACAGAGCAGGTAAGTATGACATGTTTGTTATTTTAATTATAGAAAATGAATCTTTAATGTCACTTTAAGTCCAGGTTCACATTGATGCGATTTGGCATGTCAAATCGCATGCCAAATCGGCGGCTATTGCCGGCAATAGCACAGCCCGAATCGGCGCGGTGCTGTACCGATTCCCAAAAGTAGTTTCTGCACTACTTTTGGCGACTTCGGGTGCGATTTCAGTAGACATCTGTGCATGAACCTGCACAGATGTCTCTGAAATCGCCCCCCAAAGTCGGACTGACATGCGGGTATGAAGTTCAACTGACCTTGCACGATTTCAATCCCGCAGCAGTGTGAACCTGGGCTAAAGAGGAGTTCCAGTCTCCTGTGAAAAAAATAAAAGTCAGCAGCTACAAAAACTGTACCTGCTGACTTTAAAAACACAGTTACTCTCATATGTTCATTGCAATTTATCGGTAATGTGAAGTTGCTTTTATTCTTGTTTCTGTGTCTATCTTTATAAAAAAAACAAACAAACACGGTTACTCATCTGTCCCACAATCCAGCGGTGTGCTTACCCCAGCTGGTTTCACCCGCTGTCTTCTTTCCTCGGTGCCAGCTTCTCAACTATGGGCACCCAGCTTGCGGCTTCACAGCCGGGTGCACACTGTGCATCATGAATGGTGGATGCAGTCTTCTGGGACCTGTCACCTGCCTCAGAAGACTGCAGGGGGGGGGGAGAACATCCACTTCTGATCACCCAGGTGAATGGAGTGGAAGTGGGAGCGGGTACCTGTCAAAATCTGGTACCTGCTTCCCCCCGATCCCTCTTCAAGAGTCCTTAAAGTGGAACTTCCCCTTTTGGGTGGAGCTCTGCTTTAAGGCCTTTTAACACCAGAAATTGCATTTTAGTGAGTGTTTTTGCACACACAGTGACGTGCATTTGACATGCATTTTTTGGCGTGCATTTGCGGTGCATTTTTCATAAGCTTGCATGTCCTTTGTCACTTCCGTTTTCTTCAGGCTTTTATATGCATTGCAGTGCGTTCTGGTGCATTTCTATGCATCTCTGTGCATTTGCAATGCAGGAAAATGCAGCTTGCTGGACTTTTTTCAGTGCACTATGCCCATAGGATAACCTGGATTATAATCTATTAGGTGGATTCAGGTAGGCGGGCGCATAGTTGCGGCGGCGTAGCCTATGGCATTTACACTACGCCTCCGTAAGTTAGTGAGGCATGTACATGATTCACAAAGTACTTGCTAAGTTACGGCGGCGTAGCGTAAATCGAGCGGGCGTAAGTGCGCATTATTCAAATTCGGCTGAGGGGTGGCGTGTTTTATGCTAATTGGGGTTGACCTTACGCGATTGACGTATTTTACGAACGGCGCATGCGCCGTCCGCCTACATATCCCAGTGTGCGTTGCGGCAAAGTACGCCGCACGGTCCTATTGGTTTCGACGTGGACGTAAATCCCTATTCGCAGACGACTTACGCAAACAACGTAACATTTTCGAATTTCGACGCGGGAATGACGGCCATACTTAACATTACTATTCCATCTATTTGATGGAATAACTTTAGGCCCGATAATGCGTTACGTAAACGGCGTATCTTTACTGCGTCGGCCAGGCGTACGTTCGTGAATAGGCGTATCTAGTGATTTACATATTCTACGCCAAACGCAATGGAAGCGCCACCTAGCGGTCAGCCTAAAAATTACACTTTAGGATACGACGGTGTAAGACACTTACGCCGCTCGTATCTGAGCCTAATTTAAGCGTATCTGGTTACCAGAATACGCTTAAATTTGCGTAGGCGCAGATTCAGACTTAGGCTGGCGTATCTACTGATACGCCAGCCTATATCTTTCTGAATCTAGCTATATGCATCTAAAGTGCAGTCAAAAATGCATCCCTCTACTCTAACTTGTTATTTTCTCCCCTGCGTGGGAAGCCTACTTGGAGTCTCTCAAAAGCTGTGTACTAATGGTCAGATTATTGGACGATTGCTCAGAAAGCAGATTTTTTTTGTCTGATTTTCTCATCATGTGTACTAGGCATAAGACGCAGAGTGGATAAGCTGACTCTGAGTTCTGGTGTCACACCACGGTTTCTGCTGTTGAGAAGCTCTGTTCCTGGCTGGTTGGACAATAACTGGAGGATCTTCCTATCGCCGCTGATCTTGTCTTCAGGTCTTTGACAATAAAATGGACATCTCGTCACCTTCAAGGGCCCCTGCATTTATCTAGAGGTATCTCTATTATTTCTGCTGGTGAGAAGCTCTGTTCCTGGCTGGTTGGACAATTAACTGGAGGATCTTTCCATCGCCGCTGATCTTGTCTTCAGGTCTTTGACATTAAGACGGACGTCACATTATCCTCAGGGGTCCCTGAAATTGAACTTTGCTGCAATATTCATCTGGAGGTAGCTCTATTAATACCTACATATACCTGGGTGTATGTGCACAATTCCACCAGGACTCCCATCTGGCTCTTTGCTGATTATACCTCTTTGTACACTGGATGTGCGTACTGTTATCAATCTCTTCTTATATAAGGCTTGTATTATTTCTGTGCTGGTGTATCTCTATATTCTAACGGTTAATGTTATATGCTGGTTGTAGTAGTTCTTCTGCTCCCAATTACGTTGGAGAGATTACTGATTAATTTCTTAGGAAGGGAATCTCCTCTGTTGTTCATAGAGGCCCTGTCCTGGGTGAAGGAGGCACTGCCAACTTTATCAGTGTAGTCTCATCAGTGCAGCCTCATCAGTGCCCATCAGTTCTACCTATCAGTGTCCATCAGTGCCTCCTCATCAGTGTCAAACAGTTATACCTATCAGTGTCCATCAGTGCAGCCTCATCAGTGCCCATCAGTTCTACCTCTCAGTGTCCATCAGTGCCTCCTCATCAGTGTCCATCAGTGCAGCCTCATCAGCGCACACCAGTAAAGAAGAAAAATGTCTTATTTGCAAAATTTTATAACAGAAACAAAGACAATTTTTTTATTTAGCAAAAAATAAAGAAAAGCAGTAATTAAATACCACCAAAAGAAAGCTCTATTTGTGTGAAAAAAAAGTAATACAAATATCATATGGGATGGGTAGAGTGTTGCATGACCGCGCTTTCAGTGCGACAGCACTGAAAGCTGAAAATTGGCCTGGGCAGGTATTGAAGTGGTTAACTCAAGTCAAAACATGTTTTTTTTTTTTGGTGTCTCTTCTTCACTTCCTGTTCTTCCTGGCCTGGCAATGATGGGGTAGATCCACGTATTCTATCTGATTTACGATCCGCCGGCGCAATTTTGAGAGGCAAGTGCAGTATTTAGAAAGCACTTACCTCGAAACTTGCGCCGGCGGATCGTAAATCCCCCGGCGGAATTCAAATTCCGCGGCTAGGGGGAGTGTAGTATTTAAATCAGGCACATCCCTGCGCCGATTTAAATGCGCATGCGCCGTCCGCGAATTTTCCCGGCGTGCATTGCTCCCAATGACGTCGCTAGGACGTCATTGGTTTCGGCGTGAGCGTAACTTGCGTCCGGCCGTATTCTGAATCGACTTACGCAAACGACGTAAAAATTAAAAACTCGGCGCGGGAACGACGGCCATACTTAACATTGGATACGCCGCATATAGCAGGGGTAACTATCCGCTGAAAAAAGCCTAACGCAAACGACGTAAAAAAAAAAAGCGACGGGCGGGCGTTCGTTTCTGAATCGGCGGATCTCCTCATTTGCACATTCGTCGCGTGTACAAATGGAAGCGCCACCTAGCGGCCGGCGGGAGATTGCAGCCTAAAATCCGACGGTGTAAGTCACTTACACCTGTCGGATCTAAGGGAGATCTATGCGGAACTGATTCTTATGAATCAATCGCATAGATCCGACCGTCGGATCTCAGAGATACCACGGCGTATCAGGAGATACGCCGTCATATCTCTATCTGAATCTCCCCCAATGTTTATATGTCAGCCAGAAAACTAGCATTTTCAAAAGCAGGTCAACAATGACGGCCTATACATTTCTCCCATTGCTGAGTATGTTCCATGGGCAATGATATATTGCAGTGTGTGGAGTCAGATATCGCGGACTGAGGCGGTCACCGTACACACTATCCAAAAACACAAAAACATAAACAGATGGTACGGCGATGCCATACATATCGCCAGAGGCCACGCTGGGATTTGGGTATGTTTCTGTTCCGTATTATACACATTGATATAATAAGAGATGACATTGTAATCTCAACTGTCATACAGATTGGAAAGCCTCAATATAAACATGAATTGGAACAGGATATATTGGATTTAAAAAAATTATATATATATATAATATAAATGCAAAAAAAATATATATATTTATAATATTATATAATTATATAAAATAAATGCAATTATTAACCACTTCCATACAGGGCTCTTACGCACCTTCCCGCCCAAGCCAATTTTCAGCTTTCAGCACTGTCGCACTTTGAATGACAATTGCGCGGTCATGCTACACTGTACCCAAACAAAATTGGCGTCCTTTTTTCCCCACAAATAGAGCTTTATTTTGGTGGTATTTGATCACCTCTGCGATTTTTTTTTTGCGCAACAACTAAAAAAAGACTGAAAATTTAAAAAAAAAAAAAGTTTTTATTTTTTTCTGTTAATTTTTTTGTAAATAAGTACGTTTTCTCTTTCAATTATGGGCACTGATATGGCGGCACTGATGGGCACCGATGACGTGGCACTGATGGGCACCGATAAGGTAGTACTGATTGGCACCGATGAGGTGGCACTGGTATGCGGCACTGATGGGCACTCATAGGCGGCACTGATGGGCACTCATAGGCGGCACTGATGGGCAGCACTGAAGGGCACTCATAGGAGGCACTGGGCACTCATAGGCGGCACATATGGGCACTCATGGGCGGCACATATGGGTGGCACTGATGGTACTTATGGGTGGCACAGGTGGGCACTGGGCATGGATTGGCACTGTGGGGTGGCACTGATGGACACTGTGGGGTGGCACTGATGGATTCATGTTGCCAATCAGTGCCCATTTGTGGGCACTGATTGGCATCTTTTTTTTTTTACTGTCTTTTTTTTATTATTTAGATTTTTTTTACTATTTTTTTTTTTTGCCCATTTTTTTTATTTTTTTATTCCCTGGTGGTCCAGTGTGGCGATTCGAGGGGGGGCTGCGCTGATAAACAATCAGCGCGAACCCCCCCTGTTAGGAGAGCCGCTGATCGGCTCTCCTATACTCGCATCTGTCAGACGCGAGTGAGGAAGAGCCATCAACGGCTCTTCCTGTTTACATCGTGATCAGCTGTGATTGGACACGGCTGATCACGTGGTAAAGTGTCTCCGTGAGAGACTCTTTACCGAGATCGGTGTTGCGAGGTGTCAGACTGACACCCCGCAACAACGACCGCCACGATGCGCGCCCCCGGGGGCGCGCAGCGCCTCAATATCCTGAGGACGTCATATGACATCCAGTCAGGATTAAGCAACCACTTTCCCGCCGTCAATCTGTCATTGGCGGGCGGCAAGTGGTTAAAAAACAAAAAAACTATATATATTTATAATAATATATAATATAAATGAAATTATTAAAATATAAATTTTTTTTTAAATTGTCGCTCTATTTTTGTTTATAGCGCAAAAAATAAAAACCGCAGAGGTGATCAAATACCACCAAAAGAAAGCTCTATTTGTGGGAAAAAAAGGACGCCAATTTTGTTTGGGAGCCACGTCACACGACCACGCAATTGTCAGTTAAAGCGACGCAGTGCCAAATCGCAAAAAGGGGGCAAGGTCCTTAACCTGCATATTGGTCCGGGTCTTAAGTGGTTAAAAGTATGGAGACCCCTGATCTACAATGTCTTTTTATGCTGTAGCAGTACCCCTACTGGGAACATTGGAACCCATTAATTTGGAGGGGTCTTCACATACTTTTGGCCATATAATGTAGGTAGGTGTGATGGTCAGGTGTCCACATATAGGGCCAGATCCACGTAGCGTGTCGTAATTTTAGGCAGGCGTAGCGTATCGTAGTAACGCTACAACGCCGCCGCAACGTTGAGAGGCAAGTGCTGAGAGACAAAGCACTTGCCTCTAAAGTTACGGCGGCGTAGCGTAAATCTGCCGGCGTAAGGGCGCGGAATTCAAATGATAAAGATGTGGGCACGTTTTATGTTAATTCTACTTGACCCCACGTAAATGACGTATTTTTTGAACGGCGCATGCGCCGTCCGTGGGGGTATCCCAGTGCGCATGCTCCAAATTAACCCGCAGCAAGCCAATGCTTTCGACGTGAACGTAATTCTACGCAAAGCCCTATTCGCGAACATTTTACGCAAACGACGGAAAATTTTACGCTGGCCCGACGTCCATACTTAACATTGCGTACTCCTCATATAGCAGGGGTAACTATACGCCGAAAAAAGCCTTACGGAAACTACGTAAAAAAATGCGCCGGCCGGATGTACGTTTGTGGATCGCCGTATCTAGCTCATTTGCATATTCTACGCGGAAATCAACGGAAGCGCCACCTAGCGGCCAGCGTAAATATGTACCTTAGATCCGACGGCGTACTAAGACGTACGCCAGTCGGATCTAGCCCAGCTTCAGGCGTATCTTGTTCTGTGGATACAAAACAAAGATACGCCAGAGCATCCTAGACGTTACGCGGCGTATCAGTAGATACGCCGACGTAACTTCTTTGCGGATCTGGGCCATAGTGTATATTATTGGCCTGGATGGAATTTATTTCTTACAAAAACTCAAGTTTCACTTTAAAGATGACTGTAGAGACGTTCTTTGAACAGATGTTAATAATACTTCCTCAGAATCGACACACATATCTCAACTGTTACAGGACAATTTCCTTTACCGTACTCTAAACACTTCTCACATCTGCAGGAATATAGATTCCTGTGACCCAATAACTGGTCTTTTTTTATTGTGCTCTATGGAAACCACAAATAGAGAAAATAGCAGAAGATGAAACCATTCCCTGGCTGAGCTGCACAGAGCTGGGGCACAGGTGTATGACAAAGTCAATGAAGTGTATAACGGTAAATATCTCTATAGGGTTTTTATAGGCCATGTGGTAGGAGGACAGATGTTGCATAGTAAAGCGTAACGCTCAATGGGAAAAGCTATGCAAAATATATACTTAAACAAACAATATATGTACTGTTTTTTTATTTTTATTTTAAAGCCCAACTGCAGCCAAAACATTTTATTTCGCTTTGGATAGAATAGGGAAGGGTTAAAGCGGAGGTCCACCCGTTTTGTTTTTTTAAAAAGCCAGCAGCTACAAAATACGGAATCTGCTGATTTAAAAAAATGGACACTTACCTGTCCAGTGCGCCCGCGATGTTAGCAGCCGAGGCTGAGCAATCGCTCGGTCCTCGGCTGCTTCTGCCGCCATCCTCGGTGAGGGAATCAGGAAGTGAAGCCTTGCAGCTTCACTGCCCGATTCCCTACTGCGCATGCGCGAGCATTGCAGCGCACCGTCTCTCCCGGGAACAGCGTTTCCCAGAAGACAGCGGGGGGGGGTTGGGTGACGTGAGGAGGCTGGATTCCCCGTGGGAGTCGGAACCCATAAGTGGTGCAAATACCTGTCTCAGACAGGTATCTGCTCCCCCCTGAAAGGTGACACCGGAGAGGGGGAGGGATCCAAAAAGCAGAGGTTCACTTTTTGTGTGAACCTCCGCTTTAACCACTTAAGGACCGGACCAATATGCTGCTAAATGCCCAAAGGCGTTTTTACAATTCGGCACTGCGTTGCTTTAACAGACAATTGCGCGGTCATGCGACGTGGCTCCCAAACAAAATTGGCGTCCTTTTTTCCCCACAAATAGAGCTTTCTTTTGGTGGTATTTGATCACCTCTGCGGTTTTTATTTTTTGCGCTATAAACAAAAATAGAGCGACAATTTTGAAAAAAATGCAATATTTTTTACTTTTTGCTATAATAAATATCCCCCAAAAACATATATAAAATTTATTTTTTCCTCAGTTTAGGCCGATACGTATTCTTCTACCTATTTTTGGTAAAAAAAAAAATCGCAATAAGCGTTTATGGATTGGTTTGCGCAAAATTTATAGCGTTTACAAAATAGGGGATATTTTTATTGCATTTTTATTAATTTTTTTTTTTTTTACTACTAATGGCGGCGATCAGCGATTTTTTTCGTGACTGCGACATTATGGCGGACACTTCGGACAATTTTGACACATTTTTGGGACCATTGTCATTTTCACAGCAAAAAATGCATTTAAATTGCATTCTTTATTGTGAAAATGACAGTTGCAGTTTGGGAGTTAACCACAGGGGGGGCGCTGAACGTGTTAGGCTTCACCTAGTGTGTGTTTACAACAGTAGGGGGGTGTGGCTGTAGGTCTGATGTCATCAATTGTGTCTCCCCTATAAAGGGGATGACACGATCGATGCGCCGCCACAGTGAAGCACGGGGAAGCCGTGTTTACATACGGCTCTCCCCGTTCTTCAGCTCCGGGGAGCGATCGCGACGGAGCGGCTATAAGCGAATAGCCGCGCCGTCGTCCCAGATCGCTCCCCGAGGGAATCCGCCCGCAGCGGGGGGGTCGCGATCGGACCCCCCACCCGCTAGAAGGCAAGGACGTATATATACGCCCTTCTGCCTGTCTGTGCCATTTTGCGGACATAAATAGTCGTGCGGCGGGCGTTAAGTGGTTAAAGGGGTTGTAAAGGTACATTTTTTTTCCCAAAATAGCTTCCTTTACCTTAGTGCAGTTCTCCTTTTCGTTCTCCAAAAAGAAGACAGTTGAAAGATGAGCCATCTTACAACTGTCTCCTTTTTGGAGGACGAAAATTGTGGCACTATATCTTTTGTCATTCATTGTCCTTAGGCGTGTTTTTATATCATTGCACTGTATAATTATGATTTTTTTTCTACATTTGTATAATAAATTATTTTTTTATATATTTTTTTTGATTATTATTGTTGCCCACATAATCCCAACCCTAGAGGTTATTCATATTTTTTGTAACCAAAAATATGTAGACGAATACATATTGTCCTAAATTGATGAATAAATTCGATTTTTTTAGGCGGCAATGACAGCTCTTATTGGACAGTTTCTCTCTGTATAATGCATGAAGGGAAGATGTTGGTTTATTATGAAAGCAGGAATTGTAAGATATGAAATTCTCCACTTTCCTGCTGATAAAGTCATTTATTATTTGCAGAGAACACTATATACAAGGTGGAACAATAAATACAGAAAACATTTGGTTACAGTCAAGGTAGAGCAGAATGCTACATCATCACAGGCAAGTACAGAGAACGGAGGCCCGTCTTTGTATAATAATGAAAACAGTCTAAAAATATTGCTTACCTTGTGAAAACAAACATTTGCCATCCCCTTCATATGTATTATTAGAAAACTAGAAATCTATTAGTACAAGAAATTGGACTAAAGCAAAACTCCAAACAAAAAAACCCCAAAAAACTCAGTTATGAATTATTTCTTAGAGGACCTTTCAGTAACAGTTTACATAAAAAAGAATTTCCTGACATGTCACAATATACAGCAACCGTATGGTTTTCTTATGTATTTTCAGTATGATTTTCCAAATTTTATCATATAAAAAAAAAAAAGCCTAGTGACTTTGCCTAGGCTGTGATGACATCATCAGTCTGCTGCAGGCAGTCAAATTTGGTGCTTTGCTACCCTGCCTTCTACCCAGAGCCGAGCTTGTCTTTACCCAAATTTTTTTTTGAATTGGGACAAACCCAAAAATTACAACCAGTTGGCTCTGCTCATCTGAGAGGTCATCGTCTACCACAGGAAACTCCAAACTACGGCCCTCCAGCTGTTGCGGAACTACACATCCCATGAAGCATTGTAACACACCGACATTCACAGCCATGATGGGAATTGTAGTTCCTGAACAACTGGAGGGCCGTAGTTTGGAGACCCTTGGTCTAGCACAAGGAGCTTCTGAAGACTGGACTCCCTCACCCTACCAACCAACCTACCTGGTTCAGGTCTTTCAGTTAAACAAGTCCTACATCAACCATGGGTTGACGGAAAGACAATTGCTCAATTCCCCCATCAACACAGCGAGTGCTGATTGGGGAATCCCTCCCACTGTGCTATTGTATTCTGACAGCGGGAGGTTTCCCAACCATCAGAATACAATGATCACTGCTGGGGCAGCTATAGCCCCCGGCAGTGATCGCATGAAAATAGATCAATGGACCGAGTTCAGTGCAACCAACCTGCCTGTCTGGTTCCTACTGGACAGGCCAAATCTCAGTCCGTCAATGGCTGGCCCTACTCTGGATAATCGGATTGCCTACATCGGTGCTTGCTTCGCAAAACATTTCCTGAAATCCGATGGTCTTTATCAAGTGTGACTCTTCAGTGTGCCAGCTATGGATAGTTTCTGGCAATTTATATATTTTTTTTCCCCCCACATGCAGCCCAAGCCGACTGGTGACAAATAATGTCAGGGGGACAATGGTCAACTTTTATTCATACCATTACATTACATCAGGCCTCGACAAAATCCGGGAGCCCGATCGCAATTGCGGCCTCAATTACCGGCCGGCGCTCGGATATGTGCTCAGTAAGGTCACTGGTCTCTAGTGAATGGATAGGCTGCATTCTCATTGAATAGATAAGATACGATTTTATAGTTGTGACCAGGGGTGTATTTAGGTTTTGTGCTGCCCTAGTCCTGCTGAAACTCGCGCACCCCCTACTTTATATATAACGCACCCCTTCCCTTTTAAGACCTGTCCTGTCATTTTCATGGGATGAGGACAGAGGGACAGGGTGGGATGAGGACAGGGGGACAGGGTGGGATGAGGACAGGGTGGGATGAGGACAGGGGGACAAGGTGGGATGAGGACAGGGTGGGATGAGCACAGAGGGACAGGGTGGGATGAGGACAGGGGGACAGGGTGGGATGAGGACAGGGGGACAGGGTGGGATGAGGACAGGGTGGGATGAGGACAGGGGGACAGTGTGGGATGAGGACAGGGCTTTTTCGCCGCCCCCTGCAAAGTGCCGCCCTAGGCCTGGGCCTTGTCGGCCTAGGCCATAATACATCTCTGGTTGTCATATGTCAGTAGTAAATGAATAGGCTTTATTTCCATTGGTGTCACGGTTCTATACTGAATGGATATGCTGTAATCTCAGTGATGTCACTGGACACTAGTGAATGGATATGCTGCATTTTTAGTGTCCTTATTAGTCTTTAATGAAATTATAGGCTGTATTCTCAGTGATGTCACTGGTCTCTAGTGAATGGATAGGCTGCAGTTTCAGTGATGTCACTGGTCTCTAGTGAATGGATATGCTCAGTGATGTCACTGATCTCTAGTGAATAGACAGGCTGGATTTCTATTGATGTCACTCACTCTAGTAAATGGTTAGTCTGTATTCTAACGAATGAACGGCGACACACTGTAATATACTAATATAAATATTGCTTTGGTGGCAGAAAATGGGGTTTGTATGTACAATGACTGGAAGCGTAACGGCTGTATTTTTACATATTCACGATTAAAGTGCCTAGTGAGAAATGTAAGGCAGGACACAAAACTGGACTCATAGTCCGCACAGCACTGAGTTCTCCAAGGTGAAATCGTAGTGGAATCGGGAAAAGCTCTCATCCAGATTGTAGTTGGGCACAGGCTCTGGAAGTTCCTGGCAGATATTTTGCACTTCTAGGACATGAGGGGCGAGGATGAAAGGGATGTCATCGAGCAGGTCTGCCATTGCTGGGTTCCCCTCTGAGAGCTGATTGGTCCACTTGGTGGCTGCAGGATCACCTCTGTTGAGCTGCGGGGGGATAGCTGGCTGCATCTGAAAATTCAACAAAAATATCACATTAACACATAAGCCCCCTTGCGATAGCTTTAGGCAGTGACAGGCCCTCTTAATAGAGACATCAGGGGTCTATTAGAACCCTAATGTCTCCCTTGCCCTTCAAAGCAGCTAACCAAGTGCACGTTGTTGGGTTAGCTACTTTTCTAGCTTTAACAGCCAGGGAATGACAGTTCTAAAATCGGAATTTACAAAATCATTGTCATTTCTAGGTTAATTTTTCATAGAGGAGATCAGGGAATGGATGTTCCTCCATCTCCTCTGTGTGAAGCCGTCCTGGCCACTTATCACGGTCCCGGATTTCTCAGAGGAACAGGAGAGCCTGGCAATTACCGCTGATGGCGGCAGGACGTCAGTTCACAGCACTAAAAAAAAGTGATAGGGCGGTTGTAAAGCCACCTGTATCACTTTTACACTACAGATATCAACAAAAAATGTGTTGTGCTGTCTGTTAAACCACTTCCAAACTGGGACTATTCTGGCACTTCTCTCCTACATATAGAAAACATCACTTTTTTGCTAGAAAATTACTCAGAACCCCCAAACATTAATTATGTTTTTTAGCAGACACTCTAGGGCAGGGATAATCAATTAGCGGACCTCCAGCTGTTGCCAAACTACAAGTCCCATCATGCCTCTGCCTCTGGGTGTCATGCTTGATGCTGTCAGAGTCTCGCTATGCCTCATGGGACTTGTAGTCCCTGCGCTAGGGAATAAAATGGCTCATGGGACTTGTAGTCCCTGCGCTAGGGAATAAAATGGCGGTCATTGCAACTTTTTATCTCGCACGGTATTTGCGCAATCATTTTTCAAACACCCTTTTTTTGGAAAAAAAACCTGTTATGAATTAAAAAAATAACAAAACAGTAAAGTTAGCCCAATTTTTTTGTATAATGTGAAAGATGAAGTTACGCCGAGTAAATAGATAACCAACATGTCACACTTTAAAATTGCACACACTCATGGAATGGCGCCAAACTTTGGTACTTAAAAATCTCCATAGGCGACGCTTTAATTTTTTTTTTTTACAGGTTACCAGTTTAGAGTTACTAAGGAGGTCTAGTGCTATAACGCACGCGGCGATACCCCACATGTGTGGTTTGAACGGTGTTTACATACGTGGATGCAACTTGCGTGTGTGTTCACTTCCAAACGCCAGCTACCAGGGACAGGGGCGTTTTAAAAAAAAATATTATTATGTTTTTTATTTTTACACTTTTTTTTTTTATCACTTTTTTTTATCACTTCATCCTATTATTATTTAGCCACTTATATAGCGCTGTCAATTTACGCAGCGCTTTACATATTGTATTCACATCGGTCCCTACCCTCAAGTACTCTGATGCATAGAATGCATTAATATTAGGGCTGTGGAAATTAACTATTAATTCATCGATTAATCTTTAATTTTTTTTGATCGATCAAAATTCTTTTGATTGGTACTCACCTCTCCGCCGGCTTCCGGGCCTTCAAGAAGTTCCGTCGGAGATCCGGTGACGTCACGGACACCAGCGGGGCTTGCCGTGTCCATCTGAAGGGCTCCTTTGCTGTGCCTTCATATCTGCATGCCGGTGGGACCTTCCTATCTGCCACACGCAAGGGCTGTTACACTTCCCTCTATCACTTCCCTCTATCAGCCTGGGATTCTACAGCTATCCACTGGGAGTTGTGATAGTTCCCTTCACGGGACATCTACATGCCGACAGACTGATGTTAACCTCTCCTCATCTGGATTCAGCAGTGGTATCGTTGTACACATTTTTATACCAGTATCATACTTAGCTACATGTTTTTATGACTGCTTTTGGTACCGTTTGGTATTACTCGCACCATTGTTACAGTTTATGTAGCTACATCGATTTTATCTCCAGTGCAATATTTATTTGGTTACCTACTTGAAGACTATAAAAGTGTTAATGCTCTTCCCATCGAGTGCTGCCTTTGTGTGTTTTTTGTATCCTGCTATCCATTATTCTAGTGGTTGGTAGCTGCACTAGGAATCAGCCTGCAAGGAGATCAGCTAAAAGTAGTTGGATCTGTATGTGCGTTATAATTAATCAAAATTAGTCGATTAATCGATTTAAAAAAAAAATCGATTAATCGAACACAAAAATTTTGATCAGTAACAGTCCTAATTAAAAAAAAAAACCTTCTGCCTTGACAACCACTTTAACCAGGAAACAAAATGCATCACCTGCCTGTCTAATCAGGTGTGTAAATCGCAAGACCGGCTGCACACAAATTGACATTGTTTGGAAAGTAAAACAATTGTGTATTTCAAATGTATATTTACCTGTTTGTCTTTCTATCTTACGCCCTGTCTAGTGCAGGAGCAAAAAACAGACACAAGAAGTTTCTTGAATCTGACATGCTTGGGAAGGCCTGGCGGCGACGAGGCACCTCTTGAAACACACACTTCTATTATTCATTGACCTTTCTTGGATTCCAAAGCTTTTAATTCTAAAAGGCTACAGGAAGTTGGCAGGAGACCAAAAGGCAAAAAGCACTGGTTGAGCTCCCCGGCAGGCGGGTTCTACATTACCTGGTAAGGCAGACTGTAGGGGAGATCGGACGCGGGATATGGCGCTACGCCGTTCTGCCTCTCCGTCGGGGTCTGTCCTGTAGGGATGCAGAGAATTAGTGTAAGGTTACTCTCATATCACTGAGATAGATGTGCGACTATCAAGGCAGCTTTCCATCCGGCACCAGGAGTGAAGACATATAAATACATACTCTCCTTAGGTTATATAAGCTCTGATTTACATTAAAGGAGTTGTAAAGGAAAAACATTTTTTTTTTGCTGAAATGACTGTTTACAGCAGGGGTGGCAAACTCAAATTCATCGGGGGCCACATTACCAGTATGGTTGCCCTCAAAGGGCTGGTTGTATCTGTAAGACTACGTGTCCACTATTATCATAAATAATTGACACTGCATTTGTTTATTACTGGTTTTATGGAGCGCAGGATTCAGGAGTTTCCTGCTTACGAAATGCAGGATACAGGAGTATGCTATGGACCGTGTGCAATATCTGACCTCTGCACCCTCCACTCTCCTTCCATCCTCCCATCCACCCTGGGATGGGATGGGGTGGGGTAGGATGAGATGGGATGGGGTGGAGTGGGGTAGGATGGGATGGAATAGGGTCGGGATAGGAGTTTATGGTATGGGGTGGGGGTGCCGTAGGATGGGGTGGTATAGGATGGCATGGGGTGGGGGTGGAGTGGGATGGGGTAGGATGGGATGGGGGCAGGGTGAGATGGGGTATGGTGGGGTGGGATAGGGTGGGATACCTGACATACATGGACCTACCTGACATACACAATGACTTCACCTACCTGACATACACTGACCTCACCTACGTGGACCTACCTGACATACACTGACCTCACCTACCTGACATACACTGACCTCACCTACCTGACATACATTGACCTCACCTACCTGACATACATGGACCTACCTGACATACACAATGACTTCACCTACCTGACATACATGTAACATGGACCTACCTGACATACACCCATCACGGCAGCCAGCCAGCCAGAGAGGAGAGCCGCCCGCCCGAGCCGGTGTGTTGTTATATTCTTCTCCCTATCGCACCGGGATCTTTCTTTACAGTGGAGGCTTGTAATTGCCGCCTTCTGGAGTCTGCGGCGCCTATGATGGACGTCACACGTCCCGCGGTCCCGGGATTGGATCTCCGGGACGTCCATCATAGGAGCCGGGTGTACCAAGATGGCCGACCGCTCCGGAGCTAGGCCGAAGCCGCGGCCTTTCCTAAGGCCGAGGCAGTGGTGTGCTCCGCGGATCACGGAACGGTCACGATCCGTTGCACCACTAGTGGCAACGGACGGCCCGTTGCGCGGGCCACATGGCAAGGTCAGGCGGGCCGGATTCGCCCCGCGGGCCTTGTGTTTGCCACCCCTGGTTTACAGGGTGTAGAGACATAGGGGTAGATTCATAAAGACTTAAAAAGTTCTGCCGTGTGTATGCAGAACAAGTTCACGGACATGGAAGTCCGATCGTGTGTACAAGGCTTGAGTCTCCAGTAAAGTTTCTTGTGGATGGCACCAGTGGTGTGCGACCCTCCTTTTCAACTGGCATAGATTTGTATTCATTTCATAATTCAAAGCAGATGTCCAGAGCACCCCATGCCCTCTTACATCAGATGTCAAACACCCCCCCATCAGAAGTCAAAAGTCCTCCACTCTCCCTTACATCACAGTGCACGCTCCTTGTGCTACGGCCATGAAGCAGAAAGCGCAGGGTCTGGAGGAGAACCAGACGAGGAGTCAGCTGCCGGAGTCTGCTGAATGCTGAGACCAGAGAAGGCAGAGACAAGGGGACGCTGTGGCTGCATAGAGAGGCGCAGGATCTGTAGGAGGCAGTCTATCCTCCTCTCTGCTGCCAACTGCTAAGACAGGGTGAAGGGGCAGAAACAAGTCTCTCCATGGCTGTAAAGAGAAGCACATGATCTGGCAGAGGAGTTCTGTCCTCTTTTTTTTGCTAAAGACTAAGGGGGTGCCACAGCTGCAGGAGAGGTGCGAGGGCCAAATGAAATGGTCTGGAGGTCCGGATTCGGCCAGCGGGCCTAGTGTTTGACACATGTGCTCAAGCGGGTTGCTTGGGGTTCCTTGAGCTGTGGCAAAGCGACCCCCTATCCAACACCACTTGGCATAGCTAGTGGCATGACTCCAAGGATCTTATTATCCGGCTGTAAGAGTGGCTTTAAAGTCACCACTGTAAGGGGGCATCCTTCCCACTGACTACCAATGTAGAGGGCATTTTCCCAAAGCCCCCCCTCCCCCTCCCCTCAATGCACTAATCTTAGCAAGGGTTCCCTGAGACCCGAACATTATTTTAGGGGTTCATTGTGGTATTAGGAGAAGGACTGTGCTACACCATTCAATGATATTCATTCCGAAAATCTTCAATGGCGGCTCACTAAACACAGTAAGTGGTGGACAATGGTTCCTGTATCAGGGTTGTCATTTCAGTTCACTTCCTTGATGAAATAAACTATGAAATATTACTTTAATATCTCTAATTATTTGAAGTATTTCACATGTTTCAGCTTAGTAAATCACGCCACTGTACATTTTACAATGCCTCCAAAAAAGATTCATTATAAACACATGGTATTCCAAGAATTCTGGAAGAAGAATACAATTTGTAGGGAAAGAAAAGCTGTTTTTCATCAGCCTTTCATTTATCACTATCAAGTAACATTTTTATTATACACATTAACCACTTAAGGACAGAAGGTGTTTTTCAGATTCGGTGTTTACAAGACTAAAACAGTTTTTTTTGCTAGAAAATTACTTAAAACCCCCAAACATTATATATATATTTTTTCTAACACCCTAGAGAATAAAATGACGGTCATCGCAATACATTTTGTAACACCGTATTTGCGCAGCGGTCTTACAAGCGCACTTTTTTTTGTAAAAAAAAATCACTTTTTTGAATTAAAAAATAAGACAACAATAAATTTGGCCCAATTTTTTATATATTTTATATATTGTGAAAGATAATGTTACGCCGAGTAAAATGATACCCAACATGTCACGCTTTAAAATTGCGCCCGCTTGTGGCATGGCGTCAAACTTTTACCCTTAAAAATCTTGATAGGCGACGTTTAAAAAATTCTATAGGTTGCATTTTTTGAGCTACAGAGTAGCTCTCGGGCTAGAATTATTGCTCTCGCTCTAACGATCGCGGCGATACCTCACTTGTGTGGTTTGAATACCGTTTTCATATGCGGGCGCTACTCGTGTATGCGTTCGCTTCTGCGCGCAAGCTCGTCGGGACGGGGCGCTTTAAAAAAAAATTGTTTTTGTTTTCTTATTTATTTTTATTGATTTTATTATTTTTTACACTGAAATAAAATAAAAAAAATGATCACTTTTATTCCTATTACAAGGAATGTAAACATCCCTTGTAATAGAAAAAAGCATGACAGGTCCTCTTAAATATGAGATCTGGGGTCAAAAACACCTCAGATCTCATATTTAGACTTAAAAGCAAAAAAAAAAAGGAAAATTTGTCATTTAAAAAAATGACAACAAAAAAATTGTCTCTTTAAGAGGCTGGGCGGGACTGACGTTTTGACGTCACTTCCGCCCAGCAGAGCTATGAGGACGGGTGGGGGCCATCTTGCCCTCACTCAAGTCCTCACACACGAGCTGGCAGCATCCGATCTCCTCCGCCGCTACCGACGGCTCCGGTAAGCGGTGGAGGGCGCGGAAGAGCGGCGGGAGGGGGGGCCCCTCTCCCACCACCGATAACGGCGATCTCGCGGGGAATCCGCCACGGAGACCGCCGTTATCGTTTACACGGCCATCCACTGAAAAGATGGATACCTCAGTTGTGGCAGCAGCTGCTGCCGTTACTGAGATATCCATCTTTAAAAACAGGACGTATATATACAGTGGGCGGGCGTTAATTAATAAACATATAAATCAGCCTGGAAATATTTTTAAGGTTGATTTTAATCTGATTCAGAGGATATGAATGATTCGCAGATTAGCTCTAATTTCTACCCTGACATTTATCTTATACTGCCCCCATCTGACCAAAATCAGATATTTATTATATACCGTATTTATCGGCATATAACGCGCGCCGGCGTATAACACGCACCCCAATTTCAGAGGGAAGTTTCAGGAAAAAAAGTTTTTTTAAATGTTGTGGTCAGTGTCCATCTGCAGCCTCAATGCAGCCTATGTGCCCCATCTCCAGCCTAAATGCAGCCTTTTAGCCAGATTCAGGTAGAGTTACGCCGGCGTATCAGTATTACGCCGTCGTAACTCTGAATCTGCGCCGTCGTATATTTAAGTGTATTCTCAAATTGAGATACACTAAAATCTAGCTAAGATACGACCGCCGGCGCTGTCGTATCTTAGCTGTCTATTTACGCCGGCCGCTAGGGGCGTGTACGCTGATTTACGCCTAGAATGCGTAAATCAGCGAGATACGCCTATTCACGAATGTACGCTTGCCCATCGCAGTAAAGATACGCCGTTTACGTAAGGCGTTTTCAGGCCTAAAGATATTCCACCAAAAAGATGGCGCAGCCAATGTTAAGTATGGACGTCGGAACCGCGTCGAATTTTAAAATTTTTACATTGTTTGCGGAAGTCGTCCGTGAATGGGGCTGGGCGTAATTTACGTTAACGTCGAACCCAATAAGTCTTTGCGGCGTAATTTGTAGCGTAATTTGTAGCATGCGCACTGGGATACGTCCACGGACGGCACATGCACCGTTCGTTCAAAATGTCATTTACGTGGGGTCATGCTTTATTTACAGAAAACACGCTCACCTCTTCACAATTTGAATTAGGCGTGCTTACGCTGGCACATTTACGCTACGCCGCCGTAACTTAGGACGCAAGTGCTTTGTGAATACAGCACTTGCCTCTCTAAATTACGGCGGCGTAGCGTATATGAGATACACTACGCCTGCCTAACGTTAGCCACTTCTTCCTGAATCCAGCTATTTGTGCCCAGCTCCAGCCTAAATGCAGCCTATTTGCCCAGCTCCAGTCTATGTGCCCCTAAGTTTGATTTGCCTAGATGCAGCCTATGTGCCCATTTGCAGCCTCACCTTCTTTCGTGGAGTGAGGGAATCACCGAGCCGTCATCTCCTGTGAGTGAGGGAATCACAGAGCCGTCATCTCTGTTCATTCGGCGGCAGTCACATACACAGTCCCGCTTCCGCCATCGGCATTGGACCAGCTCCTGTGATTGATAGAACACTGGTCCAATGCCAGTGGCGGAAGCGGGACTGTGTGTGTGACGTTAGAGCAGAGTAAACAGGAGAGACGGCTCGTGAATTCCGGCGGCACTGGGCAGCGCTCGCCCCCCTCCGAGCCCGAGGTACACTATCGGTGTATAGCGCGCACCCGTGATTTCCCCCCTATTTTCAGAGGAAAAAAGTGCGCGGTATACGCCAATAAATACAGTATTTATTAGGTTTTCTCATGTTCTGAATGGAAGAGGTTTGCAGGCACCAGCACCACCCATAATCTATCCACTGAAGTCTATAGACTCAAGCTGGCAAGCACCAGGGTTAACCAACATCTACAAAAGTCACCCATGTGAGGGCCGTGTGTACCCGCATGGGGTTGCACAGGTGTTCCATGAATCCACATGCATGTGCCAGTTGGGAAGCAGTGGTTGCACAGACACAGCCACTGCTCCCAATTTGTCATCCATGTGGGTGCACCGCCCAGAATGCAGACATTATGAGTCTTCAGCTTGGCTCCATCCAGGCAATATCCTAATCCTAATAAGCCCTACCTGAAAATAAGGCCTAGCTGGGAAGGGTTGTGTGGTCTAGACTGTGTATGTTTCTGTGGTGAATACCTTTGTTGCGGCGCCGCTCAGCTGATCCCCAGCTGCTCTCCTCCTCTTCTGACAGCTGTCAGTGGGGGATCTAGGGGCCCCCTCACTCTGCAGTACTCAGAGCAGGAAAAGACCGATCAGGCGGGTCACGGAAGTGCAGAGCGGCGCTCAGCTGATCCCCGCTGCTCTTCTTCTGCCAGCTGTCAGCAGGGGATCTCGGGCCCCCCTCCCGCTGCAGTGCTTGGAGCATGGAAGGCCGATCAGGTGGGTCACGGAAATGCAGAGGAAGGCACTGTAGGAAGGTATGGTGCACACTTTACATTGTACAGGGCTGTAATGCAGTGCATTTTATGAGTTTACAGGCACTTTTAACTCCGTTCCAATAGCAACTGAGGATTTCTGACAGGCAGGGAGAAGGATTGGGAAAGAACAGCACATGATAAGCCCTACCCCGAAAATAAGCCCTACAGGGTCTTTTGTTGAAAAAATGTATATAAGACCCAGGCTTATTTTCAGGGAAACACGATATCTGCTGCCAAAACAACGGTATTTAGCGCCAAAGTACCAACGTACAATGACGGCGATTTGCGTCAAGTGGTTAAATATTTGATGTGTTTTCTATTTTCTCTTCTGAATGAAACTAGGGTTTATGAGATTTGTATATCATTGCATTATGTAGATTTGTACACAGAATCCCAACTTTTTTGGAACTAGGTTTGTACACAACAATATACATTGTACCACCCTATATGTTGGTTGTGTTTCTGTTAGAAAAGAAAACACATTATAACAATGACAATGATGCTGCTCTCACTTCCTATGAACATCAGGAGATGGGACTCGGCTCTATGACATCTGTACAGATCAGCAGAAAACATCAGACTTCTCTACAAAATTGGCAGCCGCAGTTCTGAGAAACTAACGCCTCATGTACACTGCTGCTGTTAACCAGTTAACAACCGCCCTATAGACGATATACGTCTACAAGGCGGTTGCTTAACTCTGGGAGGACGTCCATGGACGTCCTTCCAGAATCGCGCTCCCGCGCGCCCTCTGGGGCGCGCACACGGGAATGTCCTCCGGACCCGGCGCATCACGGTAAATCGTCGCTGATAGCGGCGGTTTACCACGTGATCGCTCCGTCCAATGACGGAGCGATCACTTGTAAACCAACCGGCGTCATGTGATGACGCCGGTTCCTCCCTCCCCTCTCTGTACCGAACGGTACAGTGTGAGAGGAGGGGGGGGGGGGGAGAGAGCAGATGCAGCACGAGTGCTGTGGGCTGGATCTGTGACACATGCAGTCACAGATCTAGCCAGCCATCCATCCCTGCTCAGCCATCCCTGCCCCATACTAAGACTGTGCAATACTCTGCAATACCCCACACTGCTCTGCAATACCCCACACTACTCTGCAATACCCCACACTACTCTGCAATACCCCACACTACTCTGCAATACCCCACACTACCCTGCAACGTCGCCTATGGGGATTTTTAAGTAGCGAAGTTTGGCGCCATTCCACGAGCGTGTGCAATTTTGAAGGGTGACATGTTGGGTATCTATTTACTCGGCGTAACTCCATCTTTCACATTTATGCAAAAGAATGAAGAAAAAAATACTAAATTTGCTAAATTGTATAACAAACAGAATTTTTAGTCTTTTTCACAGAATTTTCAGTCTTTTTTCTCTTATAGCGCAAAAAAAACAAAACCCAACGGTGATTAAATACCACCAAAAGAAAGCTCTATTTGTGTAAAAAAAAAGGACGAAAATTTCATTTGGGTACAGTGTTGTATGACTGAGTAATTGTCATTCAAATTGTGAGAGCACTGAAAGCTGAAAATTGGTCTGGTTATTAAGGGGGTTTACGTGCCCAGTGGTCAAGTGGTTAAACGCGCCTTCAGAGGCAGTTGGATGTTTTTTTCAACTGCCCCTGAACACATTCAATGTTATCTTATGTGACCATGTACACGGTCTCGTTAAAAAAATCGCTGATCGCCGCCATTAGTAGTAAAAAAAAAAAATAATAATAAAACTATCCCCTATTTTGTAAACGCTATAAATTTTGCGCAAACCAATCGATAAAAGCTTATTGCGATTTTTTTAACCAAAAATAGGTAGAAGAATACGTATCGGCCTAAACTGAGGACATTTTTTCTTTTATATATGTTTTTGGGGGACATTTATTATAGCAAAAAGTAAAAAATATTGAATTTTTTTTTAAAATTGTCACTCTATTTTTGTTTATAGCGCAAAAAATAAAACCTGCAGAGGTGATCAAATACCACCAAAAGAAAGCTCTATTTGTGGGGAAAAAAAGGACGCCAATTTTGTTTGGGAGCCACGTCGCACGAGCGCGCAATTGTCTGTTAAAGCGACGCAGTGCCGAATTGTAAACACACCTTAGGGCATTTAGCAGCATATTGGTCCGGGGCTTAAGTGGTTAATGAAGGACTCTCCTTGGTTTGCACTTTGCAAGTATAAAATGCCCAGCATACAGAGCCGTGTATTTTATATGTCAGTCACGCAAAGGAGCCTCCAGAGAAGCAGCTCAACTCCAATCCGATATCATCTCCACCCCAGATGCAGTTACCTACTTCCAGCCTTGGACTGCCTCTTGAGCTCCAACCCAGCACCAGGCCACAAAGCCATCTCTAAAGCCCCGGAATGTCTCTCACTGTACATGAAACCTAAAACGTCATGCGTTTGCATTTATTCTTTACTGAGAAAAGTTGCAAGGCTGCCCTCTACTGGCCAAAAAACAATAAGCAAATAACCTGATCTCTACCTTCAATGCCCATTGTAACAAACCTTTATTACCTAACATCAGGGGTTGACAAATTTGCTTGGAATCTAGGAGCCAGCTAAAAAGGTTAGGAGCCAGAAAACACGCCCCGTCCCGACGAGCTTGCGCGCAGAAGCGAACACAAACGGGAGCAGCGACCGCATATGTAAACGGTGTTCAAACCACACATGTGAGGTATCGCCGCGGTTGGTAGAGCGAGAGCAATAATTCTAGCCCTAGACCTTCTCTGTAACTCAAAACATGCAACCTGTAGAATTTTTTAAATGTCGCCTATGAAGATTTTAAAGGGTAAAAGTTTGTCGGCATTCCACGAGCGGACGTAATTTTGAAGCGTGACATGTTGGGTATCAATTTACTCAGCGTAACATTATCTTTCATAATATAAAAAAAAAATGGGGATAACTTTACTGTTGTCTTATTTTTTAATTAAAAAAGTGTATTTTTTTCCCAAAAAAGTGCGCTTGTAAGACCGCTGCGCAAATACGGCGTGACAGAAAGTATTGCAACGATCGCCATTTTATTCTCTAGGGCAGTGATGGTGAACCTTGGCACCCCAGATGTTTTGGAACTACATTTCCCATGATGCTCAGGCACTCTGCATTGTAGAGGAGCATCATGGGAAATGTAGTTCCTAAACATCTGGGGTGCCAAGGTTCGCCATCACTGCTCTAGGGTGTTAGGATAAAAAATATATATAATGTTTGGGGGTTCTAATTAGAGGGAAGAAGATGGCAGTGAAAATAGTGAAAAATGACATTAGAATTGCTGTTTAACTTGTAATGCTTAACTTGTAATACCAACGGCCACCACCAGATGGCGCCAGCTCACACATCTGGTGGTAATAACTTGTAATACCAACGGCTCACCACCAGATGGCGCCAGCTGACGCTATTTCTAGTCGCCATGGCGACCTGGCGACCGGGATTTGTCAAGCCCGGCCTAACATGATACAAAATCAATCAAAATCGCTGGTTGGAATCCCACTGCGCTATTGTATTCTGACAGCGGGAGGTTTTCCTGCCGTCAAAATACGAGCCGGCAGCAATAGTCATACGAAAAAAACCTGACAGGCTGGTTGTACTGAAGTCACTCGATAGATCAAATTTAGTTAAGCGCTGCGCAAACTGTTGGCGCTATATAAATCCTGTATAATAATAATAATAGTACAACCATCCTGCCCAAAGATGAATCAAAATATTCCTGCTGAAGCAGCCACATTTTGATCTGTCTATGGCTGGCTTTTGTGTTATGCAAGACCCCTTTCACACTGGGGCATTTTTCAGGCGCGTTGGCGTTAAAAAAAGCGTCTGTAAAGCGCCTGAAAGAAGCCTCATCTGTAATCCCAATGTGGAAGCCCGAGTGCTTTTAGAGCCCTTTCACACTGCCAGCGCCCGAAAAACGCTGGTAAAGCTCTGCTAAGACCCGTTTCACACTGGGGCGTTTTTCAGGCGCTTTGGCGTTAAAAAAAAAAAAAAAAAAAACCCTCAATGGGAAGGGGAGATTTAGGAGCGGTGTATTCACTGCTCCTAAGGCCCCTTTCACACTGGCGCGGTTTGCAGGAGCTATTGCTCTGCCTGCAAACCAACCTGAAACAGCCGCTGCTGTTTCTCCAGTGTGAAAGCCCAAGGGTGCGCTAGCAGGACCGCTCCAAAAGTCCTGCTAGCCACATCTTTGGAGCGGTGAAGGAGCGGTGTGTTTATCGCTTCTTCCCATTGAAAGCAATGGGAAACCACGACTATACTGCCGGCAATGCGCCTCTGCAGAGGCGCATTGCCGGCGGTATTAACTCTTTTTCGGCCGCTAGAGGGGGTAAAACCGCACCGATAGCGGCCGAATACCGACGGTAAATCAACGCTTTACCGCCACCGCACCTCCTGCCCCAGTGTGAAAGGGGCCTAAAGTGCTGCAAAGAAGCTGCTTGCAGGACTTTTTTTGATGCCCTGCCAGCGCTGCGCCTCAGTGTGAAATCACTCGGCTTTCACATTGGGATTGCAGATGCGGCTTCTTTCAGGCACTTTTTTTTAACCGCTTCCGGACCGCCTCCTGCACATATACGTCGGCAGAATGGCACGGCTGGGCACATGTACGTACAGGTACGTCCTGTACTAGTACCCAGCCGTGGGTCCCGGTCGCTGCTGGAGTGCGGCGATCGGTCCTGGGAGCTGAAGAATGGGGAGAGGTGTGTGTAAACACGGCTTCCCCGTTCTTCACTGTGGCTGCGTCATCGATCGTGTGATCCCTTTTATAGGGAGACACGATCGATGACATCACACCTACAGCCACACCCCCCTACAGTTGTAAACACACACTAGGTGAAACGAAACTCCCTGTGGTTAACTCCCAAACAGCAACTGTCATTTTCACAATAAACAATGCAATTTAAATGCATTTTTTGCTGTGAAAATAGTGTCCGCAGTCACGAAAAAAATCGCTGATCGCCGCCATAAGTAGTAAAAAAAAAAAAAAATTATAAAAATGCAATAAAACTATCCCCTATTTTGTAAACGCTATAAATTTTGCGCAAACCAACCGATAAACGCTTATTGCGATTTTTTTTACCAAAAATAGGTAGAAGAATACGTATCGGCCTAAACTGGGGAAATTTTTTTTTTTTTATATATTTTTGGGGGATATTTATTATAGCAAAAAGTAAAAAATATTGCATTTTTTTCAAAATTGTCGCTCTATTTTTGTTTATAGCGCAAAAAATAAAAACCGCAGAGGTGATCAAATACCACCAAAAGAAAGCTCTATTTGTGGGGAAAAAGGACGCCAATGTTGTTTGGGAGCGACATCGCACGACCGCGCAATTGTCTGTTAAAGCGACGCAGTGCCGAATTGTAAAAACCCCTTGGGTCATTTAGCAGCATGTTGGTCCGGTCCTTAAGTGGTTAACATTCAAGCCCCTGAAAAAGGCCCCAGTGTGAAAGGGGTCTTAAGAATCAAGCACTTTTCTTTCCTTCAACCCAAGGTTAAGGCAGAGTTCCAGGCATTCCCCCCCCCCCCCCCCCGCGTTTGTGATCACTTCCTGTATTTGTTATTGCATTTTTTTTTCCCAGCAGTGCAAATACCTTTTTTTTTTATTGAAATCCCCCACCTCCGCAGTACCTCACCGCGGCGCACTACGTCATTTCCGGTGACCCATTTGCTCCTGGGCTAGGAGTGTCATAAATACCAAAAGTCAAGACGCCTTCGCCGCTTTGCAGTATTTCAAAAAAGGAAATGACGCAATGCAAGGTGAAGAGAAGTGCCATTTTTTCAAAAGGCTAGCTTGCTGCCGCCGGGTTTTATTCTTGAGTGACTGGTTGGCGAGAACATAAAACGGAGCGGGAACTTCCTCCAATGCCGCCATTGCTATGGCAACCTAATAACAATGAGTGTGTCGCACTTTGTTGTTTATGTGCATGCGTGAGAACAGGAGGTGCATGCTGGGTAGCCAGCAGCGCCGTATCCCAGGAACAAGATACAAGTGGGCATCAGCTGCCCACGCTGAAGATGGGAGTGTGCTCAGGGGGCACTCCTTTGAATTTTTTTTTTTTAAATACATAAACATTGACAAAAGCTACATTAAAGTGGATGTAAAGCCACTCTCATGCCCCGTACACACCATCACTTTATGTGATGAAAAAAAAACGACACTTTCTGTGAAGTAAAAAATGACGTTTTTGAAACTTCAATTTTCAAAGACGAAGTTGCCTACACACCATCGTTTTTCTCACAATGTTCTTGCAAAGTGAGGTTACGTTCCACCACGTTTTACCATTGAAGTAGCTTCTGGGCATGCGTGGATGAAAAAACGTCTTACAAAACGACGTTTTTTGCTACACACGGTCAATTTCTGTGAAGTAAAAAGTGCACTTTTGAAAAACGACACATAAAATTGAAGCATGCTTCAATTTTTTTTGGTCGTTTTTTACAAGACATAAAACGACGTTTTCCCCCACACACAGTCAATTAAAGTGACGTTTTTAAAAACGTCATTTTTTTTCATCACATAAAGTGATGGTGTGTACGCGGCATCATCCTTTCTAAATGACTGCCATAGTGCTGATCTATAAGGATATAGATGCCTCCTGCATGTATCCTTACCTGTCAAATGTCTCCCCTCTGTCGGTTATAAGAACTGAAAAACTGCAGATTCTGTGGGTGGATCTGTTGTCTGGAGCTCGGTGGGTGGAGTCGTGATATCAGTAGACTCCCCGCCCACCTCTACACTCCCCTTACATAGTTACATAGTTAATCAGGTTGAAAAAAAGACACAAGTCCATCCAGTTCAACCACAAAAAAAAACAAAAAAAAAACAAAATAAAAAACACAATACAATCCCATACACCCAACTCCATACCCACAGTTGATCCAGAGGAAGGCAAAAAACTCCAGCAGAGCATGACCCAATTTGCTACAGCAGGGAAAAAAATTCCTTCCTGATCCCCCGAGAGGCAATCGGATTTACCCTGGATCAACTTTACCTACAAATTCCTTGTCAACATGCATTGTTTCTTGTGTATTCCTTACACTAAAATTCGGCTATGATCACTAACATCCAGTCAAAATCCAGAAATGTAACCACATGACTTCAGAAAAGGAGTGGGGGTGGGAAATAAAAAATAATGCCTGTCTCCAGGCTAGTGCATGAGATATGTAAATAACCTGTCACTCACAGCAAGGGGGAAGAACTCACAAAGGTTTTTCTCTGTAAGTCTGTTTTATTTCACTGAACAATAAGAGGATTGCTCAGAGATGGATTAGCTCTGTGTGGCAAGACTGGGCACAGATGATAGGAAATCTTATACTCTACATTGTGACATCAAGAAACCATTCACTTATACAAATGATGTGCCGCTATTTCTCCCACTAATACCAATGATGGGGCACTATTTTTTCCACGGAGAGCAATGATGGGCATTATTTATTCCACTGATAACAGGGTGGGTCAATATTCTTCTAATACCAATCACAGGGTAACCGATAGGAACAATGGTCACGATTCCTCCCACTGATGGGGGCCTTAGAAAAATACTACTTGCCTGGCTATCTTTGGCTTTGATGCTTTCTAGGTCTCCAGTTCAAAACCAGCATGTAACCAGTGAAGCCAGAACTCCTGATCAATACACTTTTAGCCAGATTCAGGTAGAGTTACGCCGGCGTATCAGTAGATACGCCGTCGTAACTCCGAATCTGCGCCGTCGTATCTTTAAATGTATTCTCAAATTGAGATACACTTAAATCTAGCTAAGATACGACTGCCGGCGCCGTCGTATCTTGGCTATTTCCGCCGGCCGCTAGGGGCGTGTACGCTGATTTATGCCTAGAAAGCGTAAATCAGCGAGATACGCCTATTCACGAACGTACGCTTGCCCGTCGCAGTTAAGATACGCCGTTTACGTAAGGTGTTTTCAGGCCTAAAGATATTCCACCAAAAAGATGGCGCAGCCAATGTTAAGTATGGACGTCGGAACCGCGTCGAATTTTTAAATTTTGACGTCGTTTGCGTAAGTCGTCCGTGAACGGGGCTGGGCGTAATTTACGTTCACGTCGAAACCAATAAGTCTTTGCGGCGTAATTTGGAGCATGCGCACCGGGATACGTCCACGGACGGCGCATGCACCATTCGTTCAAAACGTCATTTACGTGGGGTCATGCTTTGTTTACATAAAACACGCCCACCTCTTCAAAATTTGAATTAGGCGTGCTTACGCCGGCACATTTACGCTACGCCGCCGTAACTTAGGACGCAAGTGCTTTGTGAATACAGCACTTACCTCTCTAACTTACGGTGGCGTAGCGTATATGAGATACGTGACGCCTGCCTAACGTTAGGCACTTCTTCCTGAATCCGGCTATTTCTCTGGGTCAGTGCTTTGGGAAGCTTTGAAGCAGTGGATCAGCATGATAGCTATACACAGTGAATACATGTAGGCAGTAACAATACATCAATCATCAGGTTGGATTGTACATGTGCAGGGAAGTGTGTACGCCGATGCCATAAAGGTAACACAGCGCCCCCGTCCAATATGGCCGTACAAGATCTACTTACCCAGGAAGACAAACTCATCCGTCTCTTTGTCCCGTGTCGGGCTCTTCTTGGCATCTTGACCTTTCCTGAAGAAGTTGAACATCTCCGGGGAGGTTATATTGGCCTCTTATCTACAGTGGGAGGTAAAGGGAGGCTGTTATTTCTCTTCCTGGTCAGTAAAAGAAGATTTCGAAAGTATGAGAGGCAGATGGCGAGCCACAAAGCATTCTCACTAAGGGCCGTTTCACATGTGTGCGTTCTTTTTTGGCGCTCTACCATTAAACTCTATTAGAATGGGTGTTTTGATGAAAGAGAATTAAAGTCCTGCATGCTGCATCTTTGATACAGTTTCATCAAAACATGCGTTCTAATAGAGTTCAATGGTAGAGCGCTTAACCACTTGACAACCGGGCCTATTTTGGCACTTTTCTCCTTCATGTAAAAATCAAAATTTTTTGCTAGAAAATTTATCAGAACCCCCAAACATTATATATTTTTTTTAGCAGACACCCTAGGGAATAAAATGACGTTCATTGCAACTTTTTTTCTCACACAGAATTTGCGCAATAATTTTTCAAACGCCTTTTTTTGAAAAAAAAAAAAAAAGGGTTTCATGGATTAAAAAATAACAAAACAGTAAAGTTAACCCAATTTTTTGGTATAATGTGAAAGATTATGTTACGCCGAGTAAATAGATACCAAACATGTCACGCTTTAATACTTTAAAACACTCATGGAATGGCGCCAAACTTCGGTACTTAAAAATCTCCATAGGCGACGCTTTAAATTTTTTTACAGGTTACTATTTTCGAGTTACAGAGGAGGTCTAGTGCTAGAATTGTTGCACACACTCTAACGCATGCGACGATACCTCACATGTGGGGTTTGAACGGCGTTTACATATGTGGGCGGGACTTGCATGCGTTTACGCTTCTAAGCGCGAGCTACCGGGGATAGGGCCTTAAAAAAATAAAAAAGTTTAATTTTATTTTTATTTTTACACTTTGTTTTACATTTTTTTTTTTTTGATCACTTTTATTTCCTATTACAAGGAATGTAAACATCTCTTGTAATAAGAATCAGTGTGACAGGTCCTCTTTATGGAGAGATGTGGGGTCAATAAGACCTCACATCTCTCCTGCAGGCTTACAAGCATTAGATCAGTGAAAAAAAAAATCACCGATCTCATGCCGACAGCCGCGAATGTGGCTTTGTTTACTTACAGGTACCGGGCGTGACGTCATAACGTCGCGCCCGGACCTCTGACGGTCATAGAGATGACTGGTGACCATCTGGTCACCAGTCATCTCTATGCTTCCCCAGCGAGCGCCGGCCGATTCGCTCTCGATGGCACAGGAGAGCCCGGAGAAGCTCCCGCTGCCTATAAGAACGATCAAGCCGCGGAACTGCCGCTTTGATCGTTCTTATTGTGCACAGAATCACCGACTGAAGACGGTGATATCTGAATGATGCCTGTAGCTGCACCCATCATTCAGATATCACCACATATATCATCGCATATATCGTCAAGAGGTTAAAGTGGCTGTAAACTTAAAGCGGAGGTTCCACCGTTTTCTTTTTTTCTACAGCGGCAGGTCGGCTCTCCTGGGCGAGAGCCCGTAGTATAACGTCGGCTCTTAGAGCGGCCACTAGGGGCGCGTGCGCCGCCCGCTCGCCCCCGACTCCCGTGCGTGTGCCCGGTGGGCGCAATCGCCGCCGGGCACCCGCGATTGCTCGTTACAGAGCGGGGACCGGGAGCTGTGTGTGTAAACACACAGCTCCCGGTCCTGTCAGGGGGGGAAATGCTGATCTTCTGTTCATACAATGTATGAACAGAAGATCAGTGTTTCCCCTAGTGAGGCCACCCCCCCCCCCACAGTAAGAACACACCCAGGGACATACTTAACCACTTCCCCACCCCCTAGTGTTAACCCCTTTACTGCCAGTGGAATTTTTATAGTAATCCAATGCATTTTTATAGCACTGATCGCTATAAAAATGCCAATGGTCCCAAAAATGTGTCAAAAGTGTCCGAAGTGTCCGCCATAAGGTCGCAGTACCGAAAAAAAAAAACGCTGATCGCCGCCATTACTAGTAAAAAAAATATATTAATAAAAATGACATAAAAATACCCCCTATTTTGTAAACGCTATAACTTTTGCGCAAACCAATCAATAAACGCTTATTGCGATATTTTTTTTACGAAAAATAGGTAGAAGAATACGTATCGGCCTAAACTAAGGAAAACATTTTTTTTTATATATATTTTTGGGGGATATTTATTACAGCAAAAAGTAAAAAATATTATTTTTTTTCAAAATTGTCGCTCTATTTTTGTTTATAGCGCAAAAAATAAAAACCGCACAGGTGATCAAATACCACCAAAAGAAAGCTCTATTTGTGGGAAAAAAAGGACGCCAATTTTGTTTGGGAGCCACGTCGCAAGACCGCGCAATTGTCAGTTAAAGCGACGCAGTCCCGAATCGCAAAAAGTGCTCTGGTCTTTGGGCAGCAATATGGTCCGGGGGTTAAGTGGTTAAAGGCCAGCAGCTACAAATACGGCAGCTGGTGACTTTCAAAAAATGGACATTTACCTGTCCAGCGCGCCCGCGATGCCAGCAGCCGAGGCTGAACAATCGGTTGGTCCTCGGCTGCTTCCCCCGCCATCCTCAGTGAGGCCTTGCGGCTTCTCTGCTTGATTCCCTACTGCGCATGTGGGAGGATCGCGGCACGCCGTCACTGGTCCCCGCTCTCTCCTGGGAAGGGGGTTGGGGGTTGGGAGGTGACGTGACGAGGCTGGATTTACCGCTGGGATCCGAACCCGGAAGTGGTGCAAATACCTGTCTCAGACAGGTATCTGCACCCCCTCCCCCCTAAAAGGTTCCAAATTTGGCACCGGAGGGGGGGAGGGATCCAAAAAGCGGAGGTTCACTTTTTGTGTGAACCTCCGTTTTAAAACCTATAATAAGAATTACCTATAGGTACTATAAAGATCTCCTAAACGTGCGCAGCATATGCATACTAGCCCATTATGCTTTTACTTTGCAGGGTACAAAAGAGGAAGTAAAACCCATCAGGGTTTACTTTCTCTTTAACCACTTTAGCCGTGGACCATTTGGCTGGCCAAAGACCAGGCCACTGCGTTGCTTTAACTGACAATTGTGCGGTCGTGCGACGTGGCTCCCAAACAAAATTGGCGTCCTTTTTCCCCACAAATAGAGCTTTCTGTTGGTGGTATTTGATCACCTCTGCAGTTTTTATTTTTTGCGCTTTAAACAAAAATAGAGCGACAATTTTGAAAACAATTACATTTTTTTTACTTTTTGTTATAATAAATATGGCCAAAAAAAAAAAAAAAAAATATATATATATATATATAAAAAAAAAAATTTCCCTCAGTTTAGGCCGATACGTTTTCATCTACATATATTTGGTAAAGAAAAAAAAAATCGCAATAAGCATTTATTGATTTGTTCGCGCAAAAGTTATAGCGTCTACAAAATAGGTGATAGTTTTATGGCATTTTTATTAATATTTTTTTTTTACTAGTAATGGCGGAGATCATCGATTTTTATCGTGACTGCAACATTTTGGCGGACACATCGGACACTTTTGACACCATTTTGGAACCATTGTCATTTTTACAGCGATCAGTGCTATAAAAATGCACTGATTACTGTGTAAATGACACTGGCAGGGAAGGGGTTAACCTGTAGGGGGCGCTGAAGGGGTTAAGTGTGTCCTAGGGAGTGATTCTAACTGTTAGAGGGCGTGGCTACGAGTGACACGTCATTGATCTCTGCTCCCGATGACAGGGAACAGACGATCAGTGACATGTCACTAGGAAGAACGGAGAGATGTTGTGTTTACACTGACATTTACCCGTTCTTCAGCTCCGTGACCCGATCACGGGACACCGGCGGACATAGAGTCCGCGGGTCCCGCAGGTAGGGTGGCAAGTGTGCCGCCGCCGGCGGCGCGCTACCACAAAGCAGCAAATTAAAGTTGACGTACCTGTACGCCCATTTGCCCAGCCGTGCCATTCTGTCGACATAAATGATCGTGCGGCGGTCCTTAAGTGGTTAAAAGCGTGTGTAAAACGTGTATAAAAATGAGACGTGCCAAAAACACACATGTGAACCGGCCCTAAGACACGTTTCTGCTAGGGTGACCACATTTCCAAACTACCATTCAGGGACACTCTCCCTTCCCAAAAATCAGCTTGTGCTGTAACAAATCACAGCACAGTGATTGGACACAAGAGGCAGTAGATTTTCCTTCACTTCCTGTCCCATAGCTAAAACAGGAAGTGAAAGGAAATCCCTGGTAGTCCCCAGATCTAGTGTCCCCATTGGAAAATATCCCTTCTATTCCTGTTTTGGGGACAGCCCAAAATGTGGGATTTTATTTTACTTTCAGAGGCTCCATTGTCATGCGGAGCCGGTTTCTGTGCTGGGTGCGGTGTGCTTTCCATTCAGCGGGTCAGCTGCGATTCAGGTTGTGACTTTGACACTGAAATCGCACCTGAACCAGACTGAAAAATCGCCCGGGACCCTCTAAAAATGTGATGAAAGAGAAAGCTGGGTCTAGGAGAAAAAAAAAAAAAGAAAGCTGGGTACACACCGCTCCCAAGCTATCTGCAGGATCTCAGGTACTGCAGTGTGAGTCCGGGTGCCTGCCTAGGTCCGCAACCAAGAAGCCCATGAAAAGCAAAGAGAAAGGGCGGCACATTCAGAAATAACAGCAATAATGTTTATTGAAGATCCATAGACTAAAATAACATGATACACAAACAGTCCAGGGTGCTCAGTAGATGCGTTTTACACAAACGTGCTTACTCATTACTATATAGCCCCAGGTGTGCATGTTCCTTTATAGCCAAGTACATATGGGTGCGACCAATCAAGGCGAGGTAGAAAAACACTCACCTGTCATGAAAGGACACCCTTCACATACACAGAAATGAACAGAGTGAAAAAGCACATATACAAATCATTAAATTCAAATATCAATAAATAAGTGTATTAATTCATATTTTATATTAGAATATATGCATAGAAAAAATATAATGCCTCACATTATCACACAGCCGGCTGATCATATCCACACACCCCAGTTAAGGACGCCTTCCACCCATGTATGCCCCCCGCCATGCTTCCTGGGCTCTGCACACCCATTGGCTGACCTAGGATGAGCATAGCGGAGGGGAGAGAGACCAATGACCATCCATTGGCTGACCTCTACTTCCAGTTACTGACCCGGAAGTGATGTGTGCCATCATTACTGGGTCCCAGTGTCCCTTTTCCCAGTCAGTACAGCCAGGGAAGACGCTAATGGAACGCAATCTGCATTCCATTAGCGGACAACTGAGACATCAGGGGTCTTTCTAGACCCCTGTTGCCTCATTTATAGAGAGCCTGTCACCAAAAAGTGCATCACATATGGGACATTTTGTCTCTTAACTCAGGGGTCTCCAACCACCGGGCCGTAACGTCTCTGCAACTGGGCCGCATGACATTGCAAGGCAGGCGGGTGGGCGAGAGAGCCTGGTGGATCAGAGAGGCAGGCAGGTGGGCGGATAAAAGAAGCAGCCCTCATTCAAGAGCTACCACTGCACAGAGGCCTGCCTCTGTGCTAAATTAAGCAGTGCCACCAATGCAGTGACAATCCACATCTGGTGGCACTGGCAGGTGACATGGCATTCCTCCTCTGGTGGCAGGTAGCATGGCAAGTGGCATTCCTCATCTGTTGGCAGGGGATGTGGCAAGTGGCATTCTTCATTTGTTGGCAGGGGATGTGGCAAGTGGCATTCCTCATCTGGTGGCAGGAAGCATGGCAAGTGCCATTCCTCTTCTGGTGGCAGGCAGCGTGGAAAGTGCCATTCCTCATCTGGTGGCAGGCATCGTAGCAAGTGACATTTCTCATCTGGTGGCAGGCATTGTGGCAAGTGGCATTCCTCATCTGGTGGCAGGCAGCTTGGCAAGTGGCATTTCTCATCTGGTGGCAGGCGATGTGGCAAGTGGCATTCCTCATCTGGTGGCAGGCAGCGTGGCAAGTGGCATTCCTCATCTGGTGGCAGGCAGCGTGGCAAGTGCCATTCCTCATCTGGTGGCAGGCAGCGTGGCAAGTGGCATTCCTCATCTGGTGGCAGATGACGTGGCAAGTGACATTCCTCATCTGGTGGCAGGCAGCCTGGCAAGTGACAATCCATGCTTGGTTGAACTCGGCGTGGCAAGTGACATTCCTCATCTGGTGGTAGGTGACGTGGTAAGTGACATTCCTCATTTGGTGGCAGGCAGCCTGGCAAGTAATATTCCTCATCTGGTGGCAGGTGACATGGTAAGTGACATTCCTCATCTGGTGGCAGGTGACGTGGTAAGTGACATTCCTCATTTGGTGGCAGGCAGCCTGGCAAGTAACATTCCTCATCTGGTGGCAGGTGATGTGGTAAGTGACATTCCTCATCTGGTGGCAGGTGACATGGCAAGTAACATTCCTCATCTGGTGGCAGGTGACGTGGTAAGTGACATTCCTCATCTGGTGGCAGGTGACGTGGCAAGTGACATTTCTCATCTGGTGGCAGGCAGCATGGCAAGTGACATTCCTCATCTGGTGGTAGGTGATGTGGTAAGTGACATTTCTCATCTGCTGGCAGGCAGCCTGGCAAGTGACATTCCTCATCTGGTGGCGGTTGACGTGGCACGCTCAGGGCTCCCACTGATTCTGCATTATGGTGAGTTGAACCATTTCATTTATATTACAATGTAATACAAGAAATAATGTGCTTCAATCATCCTGACACCATATCAACCATGGTGCCGTGATGATTGAAGCGTCAACACCAGAACACCAGCTATTGCCCCAATAAATTGCCGGAGATAAATCGCTTACCAAGCCCCTACCCCCTGGCACAATTCTCTTCCACGCAGCCGATCCCCGATGCCAAAGCACAAAAAAGGGCTAGAAAAAAGGGCTAGATTCACATAGATTAGCGGATCTTCAGATCCGCGTAATCTATGTGATTTACGATCCGCCGGCGCACTTTTGCGAGGCTAGTGCAGTATTCACAAAGCACTTACCTCCAAACTTGCGCCGGCGGATCGTTACTCCCCCGGCGGAATTCAAATTCCGCGGCTAGGGGGAGTGTACAATTTAAATCAGGCGCGTTCCCGTGCCGATTTAACTGCGCATGCGCCGCCGGCGATATTTCCCAGTGCGCATGCTCCAAATGACGTCCCTAGGACGTCATTGTTTTCGGCGGCAACGTAAATTCCGGCCATCCGTATTCCCGACCGACTTACGCAAACGACGTAATAATTTGAAACTCGGCGCGCGAACGACGGCCATACTTAACATTAGCTACCCCTCATATAGCAGGGGTAACTATCCACCGGAAAAAGCCGAACGCAAACGACGTATTTGCATATTCGTCGCGAGTAAAACACGAAACGCCACCTAGCGGACAGCGGAAGATTGCAGCCTAAGATCCGACGGTGTAAGTCACTTACACCTGTCGGATCTAAGGGAGATCTATGCGTAACTGATTCTTATGAATCAGTCGCATAGATCCGACCGTCGGATCTCAGAGATACGACGGCGTATCAGGAGATACGCCGTCGCATCTCTTTGTGAATCTAGCCCTATGTGTGAAAAGTTACACCCAAACACCTAAATTCTCCACCAAAAAGGTTTTGAGCCCGCCGACTCCCACATACACTCATATATGAACGGAACGGAAACGCACACATCAGGGGTGCCTATTCACCAAGACACTGATTGCACTACACGTTACATACCGCCGCGAGCGGCAGAATAAGAGAAATAATTCTGCACCTGCTATTCACTGTTCACTCTAAACTGATGACTTGTAGGGGACTGCAGTTTGTCGCCGTTTTCCCAGGCACACACAATTTTAAGCCTTGACAGGTTGGGTATCCATTTGCTCGGCGCAACCTCGTCTTTTATAATATACCAAAAAAATGCGGGTAATGTATTGTGTTTTCTGAGGCCGAAAATTCCCTTTTTATTGCAATGTAGCGTTTCCAGAACGGTTGCGCTAATATTATGTGACATAAAAAGCTGGAGCGACTGACGATTTCTTCTCTAGGGTCTCTGCTTTCAGAAAATATACCATGTTTGGGGGGTTTTATGTAATCTTCAGGCCTAGAATTATCTTTTTACAGATGTAAACAAACACCCCCCCCCAAAAAAAATGCCCGACAGGGTTACGGGGTACCCCACATTCACAGACCTATGTATAGGGGGAGGGGTGCCACCACATTCACTGACCTGTATGGGGGGGGGGGGAAGTGTTCTGTTGCCATGGCTGGGAACACTGAGTAAGGAGCACAACACATGCAGGTAACTCCTCCCCTCATTAGTGGAGAAGGGTGGGGGGTTTATCCCATCAGTTCTGACCCCCTCCCCCCTGACAGGATATTAGAGACCTTCTACTTACCTCCCAGACAGGTAGGTGCGCTCCTCTCTCTACTATGTACTGCTATAACCCCGCCCCCTGCACTGTCAATCACATGACCAACCACAGCGTCACATTTTGCCGCGCCCCGTCCACAATGTCCGCCATCGAAATTCTTCCCTCAGCTTCATATCTCTCGTTCCGGATCTCAATGGTTCCTACGTTAAATAAACTTGTTTTTTATTATTTCCCAATTATCCCTCTGCCTTCATAAGTTTGCTCTATTAATAATACCACTATCACTTTTGTGTTATTTATTTTTTTCTGAAAGGCAAAGTTCTGTTTGCCAGATACAAAGATGGAACCTACGGCTTTTCCTGCCTGTACTTGCGCGCGCACGCTGATTTGGCCCGCGGCGACGTTGTTACTGGTTTCCCCGCTCTTACAGCACGTGCTCGCCGATTGGCGGGCTGCGTAGTCGTCTGTGATTGGTCCAAGAATGTGACACAAAAGCGCTAGGAGGGTGGCTGATTGGTCGCGGCAGGAATTAGGGCGGGATCACTGGTAGAGGGTTCGTGTTCCCGCCAGAGTCTGTTAGGCGGTGTGAGGAGGTTGTGGAAAGCAATGGGGGACATCCATGAGGTGGGCAGAGCCCGGATCAACACCAGCATGCTGGCCCAGTACATAGGACAGCCCGTGTGCTTCGTGGGCCGTGTGGAGAAGGTCAGTTCCCCTTCCCCCTCATATATTCTCCTTTACACTCAGAGAGGGCCTGTGACGTCTGCCGATCACTCCTGACCAGACTTCCTCCAGTGTGGATGGAGCAAAAATATAAATATGTACAGATCCCCGTCTGGGTTTTCTTGGGGTGACCCCATTGGGGAGATTTCCTCCTCACTTCCTGTGGGGGAAGGAAGGAATGTTTTTTTGTATTGGGGACACAGAGGGGATGGAGGGGAGTCTGTTAGGTTATCAGTGTCCTGGTGACAAGTGTCCTTATTTGTTGTATGGGGCCCCTCCTGACTGTAGCTGGGGCCCCCCTCCTTCCACCGGGGGGCCCCTCCTGACTGTAGCCGGGGCCCCTCCTTCCACCGGGGGGCCCCTCTCGACTGTAGCCGGGGCTCCTCCTTCCACCGGGGGGCCCCTCTCGACTGTAGCCGGGGCCCCTCCTTCCACCGGGGGCCCCTCCTGACTGTAGCCAGGGCTCCTCCTTCCACCGGGGGGCCCCTCCTGACTATAGCCAGAGCTCCTCCTTCCACCGGGGGGCCCCTCCTGACTATAGCCAGAGCTCCTCCTTCCACCGGGGGGCCCCTCCTGACTATAGCCAGAGCTCCTCCTTCCACCGGGGGGCCCCTCCTGACTATAGCCAGAGCTCCTCCTTCCACCGGGGGCCCCTCGCGTCTGTAGCCAGGGCCCCTCCTTCCACCGGGGGCCCCTCGCGTCTGTAGCCAGGGCCCCTCCTTTTTAGGTTTAGTGTACGCCCAGTTTGAACGGACACTTCCTGTGCAATCCCGTGACCCGTACGCCCCCTCTGGACTTTACTGACTGTAGCCGGGCCCCTCCTGACTAGCTAGGGCCCCTCCTTCCACCTGAGGCCCCTCCTGACTATAGCCATGGCTCCTCCTTACTGTAGCTGGGGCTCCCCCTCCTGTTTAGGTTTAGTGTACGCCCAGTTTGATCGGACA
The DNA here is from genome assembly GCF_905171775.1 of Rana temporaria. Classification (NCBI taxonomy): domain Eukaryota; kingdom Metazoa; phylum Chordata; class Amphibia; order Anura; family Ranidae; genus Rana; species Rana temporaria. The sequence goes on from NC_053493.1 coordinate 26,606,659, forward strand.
CTTCCTGTGCAATCCCCTGACCCATCCCCCCCCCTCTCCGGACTTTACTGGCTGTACCCGGGGGGCCCCTCCCTTGTACATTGCCCGGGTGGGAGGCGGTCTCTCTGTGACTGGTCCCTATCCTGTGTTCCCTGGACCCACCCTGACGAAGGCTGCAGGTCCCTCACACTGTGATATACGGTAAGTGATTATTGGTCAAAGAAAAGTCCAGCTTCTTGTCCTGACTTCCTGACAACCCGCCCTGCCAGTGTAAAAGCAAAATACGATTGCCAGACGATCCACTGCAGGAAAGTAAATCATTTCTTGTTTTCCCTCACAGGTCCACCCTTCAGGGTCGTCCTTTGTCCTCTCTGATGGGGCCGGCAAGAGCACAACGGTGGAGTTATCAGATCCGGTAAGTACCCGGCGATATGGGGAACGCATTCATCTTCAGTCACCTGCTATCCCTGGATCGGCCTCTACTGCTTCTACATTATGTCCCTCACAATCTGAGAATGATCCGTTTATAGAGGTTGTAATCCTCAGACATGAACAAAGCACATCCCTCTATAGCAGTGATGGCGAACCTTGGCACCCCAGATGTGTTGGAACTACATTTCCCATGATGCTCATGCACTCTGCAGTGTAGTTGAGCATCATGGGAAATGTAGTTCCAAAACATCTGGGGTGCCAAGGTTCACCATCACTGGACTATAGTGTGTACTTGTCTCAGTCCAGAGCACCAAGTGTCATTTCTGTGTGCTGCTGCCTTTCTCTATCTGCATGAGTCACTTCTGACAAGTTTTCCTGACACCAAGAGAAAAAAGGTGACGGGGAGAGGGAGCTCATCACACAGCCTGTGATTGATGGGCACAGCTTTGTTCCTGTGTGCTGGGGGGGGAGTGGGTCTCTTCCCCCTCCAATCGGCTCTCTGAGCTCTGCATAGTAACTTCACCTCATTTTCCCTGCCTTTTTTTTTTTCCTGATGGCTCAGACAAGCTGTATAAATTCTGGACCTTGAACAGATATAGGGAGAAGATGAACGGGTACAGGCTTGTGACTTCACTGGGTATATGAAAGGGTTTTCAACCATTTAAGTTTGTGTATTGAGCTGTATTTACCACTTCATTACCAGGACTGTTGTCTGTGCTGATGGGCACTGGGTCGGGCATTCATAGGTGGCAATGATGGACACTGATCCGCACCGCTGGTGGGCATTGATGGGTGGCACTGTGGGCACAGATGAGGTGCTTCTTCCTCTTCCGGACCGATGTCCCTTGCACAAGAGCTGGTGGTCAACTTTTTTTTTTTTCCTCCACACGCTGTCAGCAAGTGCTTGCTGAGCTTCTGTTTACATCATGTGATCAGCTGTCATTGGCTGACAGCTGATCACGTGGTAAGGAGCCGTGATTGCCCCCCCTTAATCCGATCACCAGAGTCTCATTGATTCGGTGATCACACAGCGTGCCCCCTGCAGGGGGTGCGCTGGGAGCGTGCAAAGTGGAGGATGTGTATTGACGGCCTCTCAGCAAAGTAGGTCCACGCTGTAGCTGTCATCGGGCTGTAGCATGGATCTGAAGGAGTCCTTCTAGGCTGCTCCCTTTTGCAGGTATAAACATTAAAAATAAATATATACCAGGCGAGGGCAAACTCGGCCCTCCAGCTGTTTTGAAACTACAAGTCCCATGAGACATTGCAAGACCCTGACAATCACAGGCATGATGGGATTTGCAGTTTCACCACAGCTGGAGGGGCGAGATTGCCCACCCCTGGTCTATACTGTTTAAAAATCCAGTAATCTGCTGTTTCGCCTTGCTCTGCACATACTCGGCTGCTCTCCTTTTTTGGCATGATTTGTAGGGAGCGCTCTGCTGATGGCCCAAAGATTTACTGCTGCTCAGGGGCTCTAGGCTTCAGCAAAATGGCAGCCTCCAGCAAGAAGAAATAGAGGTAATGCTGGAGGCAATTTACAGCACACACTCATTTTGGTAGCAGAATTCATGTGGGATGTATGGTTTTTGCTAAAGAACATTTTCTTTAAGTGATGAGTAAAGTCCCCTTAAGTTTGGATTGTTAATATTTATTTCTATATTTTTTTTTTTCAAAGCTGGATGAAGAATTATCCGGAGTTGTAGAAGTTGTTGGAAAAGTTAGTCCGAAGGCAACAATAATGGGCGTTTCCTACGTCCCATTCCGGGAAGATGTTGGCGCCTTTGGTAAGTGGATGATTGAGTTTTTATTTATACAATCCTCTTATAGAAATCATCTGCCAACACTTCTGTGTTCTATGTTTTGACATTGTGAAGATATGAAGCCCCCCCCCCCCCCTCTGGATTGTGGCTGCTGAGCTGTATACTAACGTTTTCAGTTTGAATAGACCTTTGTTTCTGCTCAAAAGATGTAAACCTGATGGGGGGGGGGGGGGCTTGGGACTGGCAGGGGGGGTGCAGTGGAGGCCCTCGGCTGGGGAGGGGGTTACAGAGGAGGTGGAGGCCCCGCCCCCCCTCCCCATATTACTTGCCTGAGCCCTGAAATTCCATAGGTGCGTCCCCGCCGGCCTTCTCTCCACGGAGTCCCAACTTTGATTGGTAGCAGCGCAGCCATTGGCTCCCGCTGCTGTCAATCAAATCCAATGACGCGGATGCTGGGAGGGGCCGAGTTATACACTTGGTGTCTATGGACACCGAGTGTCAGACTCAGGAGCACATCCGCAAGTTGACCCCCTCGGGAGAGAGCTCACTAGAAGGGTTTATCTAATGCAGGGAGGAGCTGCAAGAGCCTCAGAGGGACCCCCAGAAGACGAGGAGCCACTCTGCAAAACAAACTGCACAGTGGAAGTAAGTATGACATGAGGGTGTTTGTTTTAACCACTTCCATACAGGGCAATTTCACCCCCTTCCTGCCCAGACCAATTTTCAGTTTTCAGCGATGTCGCACTTTAAACGACAATTGCGCGGTCGTGCGACGTGGCTCCCAAACAAAATCGTTGCCTTTTTTTTTTTCCACAAATAGAGCTTTCTTTTGGTGGTATTTGATCACCTTTGCATTTTTTTTTTTTTTTTTTTTTTTGCGCTATAAACGAGCGGCAATTTAAAAAAAAAAAAAAAAACTATCTTTTACTTTTTGATTTAATAAATATCTTTATTTTTTTTGTTTCCTCAGTTTAGGCCGATACGTATTCTTCTACATATTTTTGACAAAAAAAAAATCGCAATAAGCGTAAAAGTTCTATTTATTTATATGTGTGTGTCCGATATGTCCGCCGCAATGTCACATTGCGGCGGACATATTGGACACTTTTGACAAATTTTTGGGACCATTCACATTTATACAGCGATTAGTGCTATAAAACTGCACTGATTACTGTGTAAATGTGACTGGCAGGGATGGGGTTAACACTATGGGGCGCTGAAGGGGTTAATATGGTCCCTAAGGTGTGTTCTAACTGTAGGGGGAGGGGACTCACAAGGGGAGGAGACCGATGTGTATTCCTCTGTACTGGGAACACACATCAGTCTCCTCACCGCTGACAGGACATGGATCTGTGTGTTTACACACCCAGCTCCATGGTCCTGCTGTGATTGCGGGTGCCCGGCGGACATCGCAGCCGCCGGGCACGCGCACTGGGGGCGAGAGCTTGCCCGAGAAGGCAAGGACGTCATATGACGTCCAGTCTGAGGGACGGGGGGTTCCCGCCAACGTCATTTTTACAATGACTCGGTAGGGAACAGGTTAAAAAAAAGGGAACCTTTTAGGCTGCATTCACACCTGAGCGGATCGTTTTTACCGCGATTTTGTACAGGTCTAGGGTCACCAATGTAAAACACCCAAATTCGATCGACAAAAAAGGGTCCAGAACTTGTTTGGGCTTCAGGCGTTCGGCGTTTTGGAGTGGAGATGTGAACCATCTCCATAGAGAATGTATTTTTTTTCCCCCTCTAGCGTTTTGGGGCGTCGTGCTTCAGGCGACAAAACGCTCAGGTGTGAATGCAGCCTTAGTATCACTCTAACTCTAGTTCTCTTGGTGAGAGTGTAGTTTTACAATTTAACCTTCTACAATCTCGTCCGCATTTCTCTTCCAGATCTGGGGCTTTATGATGAAACATTGAAGATAATTCACGAATTTCCGCAACATTATCCTTTTGGAGTCAAAGGAACAGAATAACTTTCAATATTTGAACAAAACAATATTTCCTGTCTCCTCGATGCTGCAACTCTGAAACCACCTAACTGGCCAAACCAGGTTGTCTGCTTTCCAGAACAATATTACACTGAATTGCCAGATCCTTGAATCTAAAGGATGATTAACAGAATCTACTGGATGATGTCGCCTCTCGTTTCTAGACCAGCCTGCAGTGTAGATGGATTGATGGCTCCTCAAATATGAGATTTGTAATATTTACAAATTGTCCACAATGACAAGAGGAGTGCGCTGAGAATATCCACACATGTTCAGATTTTTTCCCCCTCTTTGGTATAAACATGGCGTGCTTTTCTCCATGACGTGTGAAAAAACAAATGCAACAAGCCTTGCTAATGTTACAGAATTTAAGTTGGATATTTTTTTTTTTAATAAAAAAAAAAAAAGTGTGGCTGTATGTAGTTTTATTTAGAAGTGTGCATTTAAAGTGGATCTATTTTAACCCTTTCACGCCGAGCGTACGCATATATGCGTCCTCGGCGTTCGGGGGTTATACCGGGATGATGCCTGCAGCCGCAGGCATCATCCCGGTACCGTTGTTTAGAGCGGGCGATCGGCTTTCCAAACATAACAACCGATGCGGCTAAAAGCCGCTCGGTTGTTATGCCGGAGGAGCGGGAGGGGACATCCCCCCCCTCCCGCCGCCTCTCGCCGCTCTGACCGGGCCTCCCGTCCCACCGGGAGACCCGATCCACGATCCGGCGCCTCCAGCGTCTCGGCGCGCTCTGAAACAAAGCCGTAAACGGCTTTGATTCAGTGTGCGCATTGAAACCACGGAAGCGGCGTCATGACGTCACTTCCGGGTTTCTCGGCTGCCAATGGCGCCGGATTTAAAAAAGTACACAGTATTCAGAATCGCCGTTTTCGGCGATCTGAATACTTTGAAGTGCAAAGGAGGGCTCGGAGGTCTTTTAGACCCCGATCCCTCCATAAAGAGTACCTGTCACAACCTATTGCTGTCACAAGGGATGTTTACATTCCTTGTGACAGCAATAAAAGTGATCAAAATGTAAAAAAAAAAAAAAAAGTAATATTAGAAAAAATAAATAAATAAGAAAACAAAAAAAAAAATTTTTTAAAGCGCCCCCCTCCCCGCGAGCTTGCGCAGCAAAGAAAGCGCATACGGAAGTCGCGCCCGCATATGAAAACGGTGTTCAAATAACACATGTGAGGTATCGCCGCGATCGTAAGAGCGAGAGCAATAATTATAGCACTAGGCCTACTCTGTAACTCTAACCTGGTAACCGTAAAAAAAAGTTTAAAGCGTCGCCTATGGAGATTTTTAGTTACCGTAGTTTGTCGCCATTCCACGAGTGCGTGCAATTATAAAGCGTGTCATGCTTGGTATCTATTTACTCGGCATAACATCATCTTTCACATTATGCAAAAAAAATTGGGCTAATTTTACTTTTTCATTTTTTTAAAATTCATGAAAGTAAATTTTTCCCAAAAAGTTGTGTTTAAAACACCGCCGCACAAATACCGTATGACATAAAATATTGCAACAATCGCCATTTTATTCTCTAGATTCTCTGCTAAAAATATATATATAATGTTTGGGGGTTCTAAGTAATTTTCTAGCCAAAAATATGGATTTTAACTTGTAAACACCAAATGTCATACATAGGCATGAAAGGGTTAATATTCAAAGCAAACTCACTCTTCCACGTTTTAATGCTTTTTGTTGAGAAATCATTTTGAAAAAAAAAACACCCAGGCATTCTTGAGTAAGGGCAAATGATTCACGTAGCACTTTACTTTGTGGAATTCATCTGCCCTTGGCTCAAGCAGGACAGTATTCTTAGCTGAGAAAACTCCTCCTCCTGGGTAGAGTTGAGCGAACAGTTTGCGCTGAGAAGTTGTTTGGCACCCAGTGGGATATTTGACTGTTCCCATCCACCCCCTCAACATCCATATCTGAGGATGGGGGGGGGGGTGGTTTGTGCGTGTCTGTCTATGAGCAAGTGCTCTATTCTCCCCCCACAATAGCAGGCAACTTGAGGTACCTTCTTTTTACAATTTTGGGCAGCAATTACATTTTTTTTTTATATATATATATAAAAATGTGTTTTTGCTGCAGCATCTTCTATACACAGTACAGATGCACTACTTTACAGGCAGACTAAGGGGACTTCCCAGGCACTATATTTAACCACTTCCATACCAGGTACTTACGCAGCTTCCCGCCCAAGCCAATTTTCAGCTTTCAGCACTGTCGCACTTTGAATGGCAATTGCGCGGTCATGCTACACTGTACTCAAACAAAATTGGCGTCCTTTTTTCCCCACAAATAGAGCTTTCTTTTGGTGGTATTCGATCACCTCTGCGATTTTTTTTTTTTTTTTTTGCGCAACAACTAAAAAAAGGCTGAAAATTTGGAAAAAAAATTACGTTTTTTATTTTTTTCTGTTAATTTTTTTGTAAATACGTTTTCTCTTTCAATTACGGGCACTGATATGGCGGCACTAATGGGCACCGATGAGATGGCACTGATGGACATCGATGAGGTAGTACTGACGGGCACAGATGAGGTGGCACTGATTGGCGGCGCTGGTATGCAACACTGATGGGCACACATAGGCGGCACTGATGGGCACACATAGGCGGCACTGGGCACTCATGGGCGGCACAGATGGGCACTCATAAGCGGCACAGATGGGCGGCACTGATGGATACTTATGGGTGGCACAGATGGGCACTGGGCATGGATGGGCACTGTGGGGTGGCACTGATGGACACTGGGGTGGCGCTGATGGACACTGGGGTGGCGCTGATGGACACTGGGGTGGCAGCACTTATTTTTGCCAGGTTGCCAGTCAGTGCCCATTTGTGGGCACTGACTGGCATCTTTTTTCTTTATGCTTTTTATTTTATTTTTTAGACTTTTTTTTTTGCCATTTTTTTTTTTTTTTGCCCACCCTGGTGCTCCAGGGTGGGCATCCCTGGTGGTCCAGTGTGGCGATCCGAGGGGGGGCTGCGCTGATAAACAATCAGCGCTAACCCCCCCTGTCAGGAGAGCCGCCGATCGGCTATCCTCTACTCGCGTCTGTCAGACGCGAGTGAGGAAGAGCCATCGACGGCTCTTCCTGTTTACATCGTGATCAGCCGTGGTTGGACACGGCTGATCACGTGGTAAAGAGTCTCCGCCGGAGGCTCTTTACCGAGATCGGAGATGCAGGGTGTCAGACTGACACCCCGCATCACCGATCGCCGCGATGCGCGCCCGGCATGAAATCCTGCAGGACGTTCTAGAACGTCCTGTCAGGATTTCATAACCACTTCCCGGACGTAAATCGGCCATAGGCCGGGCGGGAAGTGGTTAAAGGAAGTTTTTTTTTTTCTTCATGTTTATCATTTCACTTCAAGCATCATTAAAAAAAACACTGCTCCTGAAAAAATCTATTTTTATAAAAATGAAAAAATATATAATACATGCCCCCCCAATACTTTTTTTTTTTTAATGGCCAATGACTTGTATACAAGCCTGTTGTGATATTAGAGTTCTGGCACAAACTGAACCAGGGAGTGTGTTGGCCCGACTCTTGTTTCGGGGCAGTCAGAAGGCTTCTTTATCAAACCATAGGCAGGAGATTGAAAAGGGATGAATATCTTGTGATAAATTAAGCTGCACCCCAATAACAGTGCAATGCTGAAATGAGAAGTGAAAAAGAGGGTGGGGGGCGCTAAAAAAGTTAAATAGGTAGTAGATAAAGTGCTACACGTATATTAATAAAAAAAATAGAATAACAGTAACATACTAATAAATCAATCACAGGCTGTGAAAATGACAACAATTCTATCCTCCACAGAGTGAGTACAATAAAGTCAAAAAGCGACTATAACCAATAAACAATGCAATCTATTAATGTGGTAAATACCACTAGTGTACAAATAGCAAAAACAAAGTCCTTTGATAAAGTGCTGGAGTGCATGATGATTATCCTTCACATCCACTGTGCATAGCTCCACCTTCACCGACCATGGGAGATCACCCAAAAAAGTGCTCTGAATAAGGATGGCACCTTACCAAATGTTGAGCCTTTTAGCTTAAAAAAAAAAGAGGTCAATATAGGCTCAAACCGCGGGTGTGTATGTGCATATCAGATTCAGACTCCTTGAATCGGACCAGGCTCCAATAGCAATATACCAAATGAAGAGAAAGCCGCAATAATATAATTCCATTTTATTAAAAAAAAAATATTAAACAAGGCGCCAAATGGCTGCTTACTTTAATCGGTGCCCCGGACCCGGCACTGAGGCTGGAAAGCGCGTTGTGTTGTGGAGAGAAGGTCCCCTTGCTGGGGAAGCTGGCGTGCGTTCCACCTCCTGGATTGGAGAACCAGCGGGACTGGAAGTAGCGTAGCTGTGCGTGACCAGGTACCGCCTCGACGTACGTTTCGTTACCACGTCATCAGGAAGCGTTTCGTTACCACATCGCTTCCTGATGACGTGGTAACGAAACGTACGTCAAGGCGGTACCTGGTCACGCACAGCTACGCTACTTCCTGGATTGGAGAACCAGCGGGACCAGAAGTAGCGTAGCTGTGCGTGACCAGGTACCGCTTTCGACGTACGTTTTGTTACCACGTCATTAGGAAGCGTTTCGTTACTACATAGTTACATAGTTAGTCAGGTTGAAAAAAGACACAAGTCCATCCAGTTCAACCACAAAAAATAAAAAAACACAGTACAATCCTATACACCCAACTCCATACCCACAGTTGATCCAGAGGAAGGCAAAAAACCCCAGCAGAGCATGATCCAATTTGCTACAGCAGGGGAAAAAATTCCTTCCTGATCCCCTGAGAGGCAATCGGATTTACCCCGGATCAACTTTACCTACAAATCTTAGTACTCAGTTATTTTATGTACATTTAGGAAAGAATCCAGGCCTTTCTTAACCACTTCCCGCCCGGCCTATGGCCGATTTACGTCCGGGAAGTGGTTATGAAATCCTGACAGGACGTTCTAGAACGTCCTGCAGGATTTCATGCCGCGCGCGCCCGTGGGGGCGCGCATCGCGGCGATCGGTGATGCGGGGTGTCAGTCTGACACCCTGCATCTCCGATCTCGGTAAAGAGCCTCCGGCGGAGACTCTTTACCACGTGATCAGCCGTGTCCAACCACGGCTGATCACGATTTAAACAGGAAGAGCCGCCGATGGCTCTTCCTCACTCGCGTCTCACAGACGCGAGTAGAGGATAGCCGATCGGCGGCTCTCCTGACAGGGGGGGTTCGCGCTGATTGTTTATCAGCGCAGCCCCCCCTCGGATCGCCACACTGGACCACCAGGGATGCCCACCCTGGTGCTCCAGGGTGGGCAAAAAAAAAAAAAAAGCCAGAAAAAAAAAAAAAAAGTTAAAAAAAAAAAAAAAAAAAACAAAGAAAAAAGATGCCAGTCAGTGCCCACAAATGGGCACTGACTGGCAACAATCAGTGCTGCCACCCCAGTGTCCATCAGCGCCACCCCAGTGTCCATCAGCGCCACCCCAGTGTCCATCAGTGCCACCCCACAGTGCCCATCCATGCCCAGTGCCCACCTAGCAGTGCCCATCTGTGCCACCCATAAGTGCCCATCTGTGCCGCCTATGAGTGCCCAGTGCCGCCCATGAGTGCCCATCAGTGCCGCCTATGTGTGCCCATCAGTGCCGCCTATGTGTGCCCATCAGTGCCGCCTATGTGTGCCCATCAGTGCCGCCTATGTGTGCCCATCAGTGTCACATACCAGCGCCGCCAATCAGTGCCACCTCATCTGTGCCCGTCAGTACTACCTCATCGATGTCCATCAGTGCCATCTCATCGGTGCCCATTAGTGCCGCCATATCAGTGCCCGTAATTGAAAGAGAAAACTTATTTACAAAAAAATTAACAGAAAAAAATAAAAACGTAATTTTTTTTTCAAAATTTTCAGCCTTTTTTTAGTTGTTGCGCAAAAAAAAAAATCGCAGAGGTGATCAAATACCACCAAAAGAAAGCTCTATTTGTGGGGAAAAAAGGACGCCAATTTTGTTTGGGTACAGTGTAGCATGACCGCGCAATTGCCATTCAAAGTGCGACAGTGCTGAAAGCTGAAAATTGGCTTGGGCGGGAAGCTGCGTAAGTACCTGGTATGGAAGTGGTTAAAGCAATCTACTGAGCTGGCCAGAACCACCTCTGGAGGGAGTCTGTTCCACATTTTCACAGCTCTTACTGTGAAAAAACCTTTCCGTATTTGGAGATGAAATCTCTTTTCCTCTAGATGTAAAGAGTGCCCCCTTGTCCTCAGTGATGACCGTAAAGTGAATAACTCAACACCAAGTACACTGTATGGACCTCTTATATATTTGTACATGTTGATCATATCCCCCCTTATTCTCCTCTTCTCAAGAGTGAATAAATTCAGTTCCTCTAATCTTTCCTCATAGCTGAGCTCCTTCATGCCTCTTATCAGTTTGGTTGCCCTTCTCTGCACTTTCTCCAGTTCTCCGATGTCCTTTTTGAGAACTGGGGCCCAAAACTGAACTGTATATTCCAGATGAGGTCTTACTAATGATTTGTACAGGGGCAAAATGATATCTCTGTCTCTGGAGTCCATACCTCTCCTAATACAAGAAAGGACTTTGCTCGCTTTGGAAACCGCAGCTTGGCATTGCGTGTTATTATTGAGCTTATGATCAACTAAAACCCCCAGATCCTTCTCCACTACAGATCCCCCCAGTTGTACTCCCCCTAGTATGTATGATGCATGCATATTCTTAGCCCCCAAGTGCATAACTTTACATTTATCTACATTAAACCTCATCTGCCACTTAGTCGCCCAATCAGACAGAGCATTGAGGTCGGCTTGTAAATTGGAGACATCCTGCAAGGACGTTATTCCACTGCATAGCTTGGTGTCATCTGCAAAGACAGAAATGTTACTTTTGATCCCAGACCCAATATCATTTATAAATATATTGAAAAGTAAGGGTCCCAGCACTGAACCTTGGGGTACACCACTGATAACCTTGGACCATTCAGAGTAAGAATCATTAACCACGACTCTCTGAATTCTGTCTTTCAGCCAGTTTTCTATCCATTTACAAACTGATATATCCAATCCTGTAGACCTTACCTTACACATGAGCCGTGTGTGCGGAACTGTATCGAACGCTTTTGCAAAATCCAAATATATCACGTCCACAGCCACGCCTCTGTCCAGGGTTTTACTTACCTCTTCATAAAAGGAAATCAGGTTTGTCTGACAACTTCTGTCTTTCATGAATCCATGTTGTCTGCTGCTTAAATAGTTTTTTTCCAGCAAGAACTCATCCATGTGGTCTTTTATTAATCTCTCCAGTATCTTCCCAACTATAGAAGTTAGACTAACAGGTCTATAGTTACTTGGTAAAGACTTTGTTCCCTTTTTAAATATGGGCACCACATTGGCCCTGCGCCAATCCAGTGGTACTATTCCTGTCTTTAATGAGTCCCTAAATATTAGATACAGTGGCTTTGAAATGACAGAGCTCAACTCACCTAGGATCCGTGGATGGATGCCATCAGGTCCAGGTGCTTTATCCACCTTTATTCTGTCTAAATATTTCTGGACCATATCACTTTTGAGCCATTGTGGATTTGAGGCTGTGTCACTCCCACCCCCATTTTGGACATGAGCTCCCCCATGCTCCATTGTATACACAGAGCTGAAGAAAGCATTTAATAAATTTGCCTTCTCTTTGTCCCCAGTCACCCACTCTAGATTATTTTGTAAGGGGCCTACATGCTCAGACTTCACCTGGTCACGCACAGCTACGCTACTTCCCGGATTGGAGAACCAGCGGGACCGGAAGTAGCGTAGCTGTGCGTGACCAGGTACCGCCTCGACGTACGTTTTGTTACCACGTCATTAGGAAGCGTTTCGTTACCACGTCATCAGGAAGCGTTACCACGTCGCTTCCTGATGACGTCATAACGAAACGTACGTCGAGGCGGTACCTGGTCACACACAGCTACGCTACTTCCGGTCCTGTTGGTTCTCCAATCCAGGAGGTGGAACACACGCCAGCTTCCCCAGCGAGGGGACCTTCTCTCCACAACACGCTTTTCAGCCTCAGTGCCGGGTCCGGAGCACCGATTAAAGTAAGCAGCCATTTGGCGCTTTGTTTTTTTATATATTTTTTAAATAAAACGGAATTATATTATTGCGGCTTTTTGTTAATTTGGTATATTGCTATTGGAGCCTGGTCTGATCCAAGGAGTCTGAATCTGATATGCACATACACACCCGCGGTTTGAGCCTATATTGACCTATTTTTTGGCTAAAAGGGTCAATAACATTTGGTAAGGTGCCATCCTTATTCAGAGCACTTTTTTGGGTGATCTCCCATGGTTGGTGAAGGTGGCGCTATGCACAGGGGATGTGAAGGATAATCATCATGCACTCCAGCACTTCATCAAAGGACTTTGTTTTTGCTATTTGTACACTAGTGGTATTTACTACATTAATAGATTGCACTGTTTATTGGTTATAGTCGCTATTTTGACATAATTGTACTCACTCGGTGGAGGATAGAATTTTTGTCATTTTCACATCATTAATTTATTAGTATGTTACTGTTATTCTATATTTTTTATTATTAATATACGTGTAGCGCTTTATCTACTACCTATTTAACTTTTTTAGCGCCCCCACCCTCTTTTTCAAAGGAAGGAGATTGGCCAAAGGACAAGTCTATATCCACTTCCCGGCCGGCCTATAGCCGATTTACGTCCGGGAAGTGGTTTTGAAATCCTGACTGGACGTCCATGGCGGCGATCGGTGATGCGGGGGTGTCAGTCTGACACCCTGCATCTCCGATCTCGGTAAAGAGCCTCCGGCGGAGGCTCTTTACCACGTGGTCAGCCGTGTCCAACCACGGCTGATCACGATGTAAACAGGAAGAGCCGTTGATCGGCTCTTCCTCACTTGCGTCTGACAGACGCGAGTAGAGGATAGCCGATCGGCGGCTCTCCTGACAGGGGGTTCGCGCTGATTGTTTATCAGTGCAACCCTTCCCTCGGATCGCCACACTGGACCACCAGGGAAGGGCAAACAAAAAAAAAGTCTGGTAAAAAAAAAAAAAAAGCATTAAAAAATAAAGATGCCAATCAGTGCCCACAAATGGGCACTGCCTGGCAACATGGGTAAATCAGTGCCACCCCACAGTGCCCATCCATGCCCAGTGCCCACCTATCAGTGCCCATCTGTGCCACCCATAAGTATCCATCGGTGCCACCCATAAGTGCCGCCTATGAGTGCTCATCAATGCCGCCTATGTGTGCCCATCAGTGCCGCATACCAGCGCCGCCAATCAGTGACACCTCATCTGTGCCCGTCAGTACTACCTCATCGATGTCCATCAGTGCCATCTCATCGTGCCCATCAGTGCCGCCATATCAGTGCCCGTAATTGAAAGAGAAAACTTACTTATTTACAAAAAAATTAACAGAAAAAAATAAAAACGTAATTTTTTTTCAAAATTTTCAGTCTTTTTTTAGTTGTTGCGTAAAAAAAAAAAAATCGCAGAGGTGATCAAATACCACCAAAAGAAAGCTCTATTTGTGGGAAAAAAAAGGACGCCAATTTTGTTTGGGTACAGTGTAGCATGACCGCGCAATTGCCATTCAAAGTGCGACCGCGCTGAAAGCTGAAAATTGGCTTGGGCGGGAAGGTGCGTAAGTGCCTGGTATGGAAGTGGATATACAGAGAAGAGTGGGAGGCGGGCACTAGTATCAACTCTGGTTTAACCAAACTAGTGTGAGGGAATACATGAGGCGAATGTTAATTGACCCCGGAGTGACCAATACTGTCCATAAACAACCAATTCTAATGATTGGATACTAAAGAGGTCAGTCTTATGAATGTATCCAATCTTAGATGTCAAATTGGCATCAATAAGCAGCTGTGATAGTGTGCAACACACATGGGTAGCATTGCCTATGGGCTCTCTCATTACATATAGACCACTTTCTCCAACCCCTGGTGGAGGAGCCAACCTCTTACATCTGGCATTTCTTCTTGCTATCCTGACCAATCACACATGGGAACCCCTCCTACAGCTGGCTGTTTCTAGGGGGGTCACGTCTCTCTACACATAACATAGGACTCAAAGCGATAGAATTCTCTTTTCCACCATTCCTATATCAACTGCAAACAAGCGATCTTCGATCATTGGGACGCTATTCTCTCTGATACAAAGTTCTATTCTTCCTACTGACACCAACAATGCGGCACCTTTCCTCCCAATTAGAGGTCGACCGATATGGGTATTTCTCTGGCCGATGCCGATATTTAGAAATTGGGGAGGCCGATATATGATGCCGATTTTTTTTTGGTGGCACTGGAAGATGGCACTAGCAGAAGGCACTGATAGGTGGCACTAATTGACACTGGCAGGTGGCAGGCACTGACTGGCAGGTGGCACTGGATGGCAATAGTTAGCACTGGTTGGCATTGGCAGATGGCACTGATGGCTTTAGCTGGAACTGGTAGGTGGCACTAATTGCCACTGGATGGTGGCATTGGCAGATGGCACTGGTGCAAAAAAAAAAAAAATGGTGTCACCCCCCTCAGTACAAACCCCTCTCCCTCCAGTATAGACAACCCCCCCCCCCGCCCCCGTAGTACAGACACCAGAGAGCGGTGTGTGTCTCACGAGCACAGGCCCCTCTTCGCCGCCGCGCTGGATGTACCAAGATGGCCATGGCTCCGGAGCTAGGCCGAAGCCGCGGCCTTTCCTGATGCTGTGACCGCGGCAGCATCAGGAAAGGCCGCAGCTTCGGCCTAGCTCCGGATCCATGGCACCACTGGCGGCCATGTTAAAAATCGGCCTAATTTGGATAAAAATCGGCCAATGCCGATTTCTCCAAAACGGCCAATATATCGGTCGACCTCTACTCCCAATGATCAGACACTATTTCCTCCCCCAGTACCAACAATGGCTGAGGTCAGGACTCTGTGCAGGACAGTCAAGTTCCTCCACCCTCAGACTCACTCATCCATGTCTTGATGGACCTTGCTTTGTGCACTGGTGCGCAGTCATGATGCAAAAGGAAGGGGCCGTCCCCAAACTGTTCCCACAAATTTGGGAGCATGAAATTGTCCAAAATGTCTTGGTATCCTGACGCCTTAAAAGTTCCCTTCACTGGAACTAAGGGGCCAAACCCAACCCCTGAAGAACAACCCCACACCATAATCCCCCCTCCACCAAATGATTTGGACCAGTGCACAAAACAAGGTCCATAAAAGGCATGGATGAGCGAGTTTGGGGTGGAGGAACTTGACTGGCCTGCACAGAGTCCTGACCTCAACCCAATAAAACAGTCGTTCTTAAAGCGGGATTCCAAAAAATCAAAGGAAGAAGTATATGGACAGCCGCACACCAGAATCAACCTTGGAAGGTAGCCTTTATTGGTGCAGAAGGATAAAAGCACGACAAAGCACAGCAAGCAGTGGGATATAAAAAGCTGACGCGTTTTGCACAAAGGTCTAGTGCTTAGTCAGGAATTCCACCTGCAAATTATCATTATTTTTTTTTCAACAGCTACTAACAGTGTAGCTGCTGACTTTTTTTTTTTTTTTTTTTTATTATCAATAAATTTTTATTGGGTTTATCAATTTACAACACTTGAGATAGTTGCATTCAATATACAACTTCAGTAGTATAATCACCATGTACAGGCAAACATTTAACAGAAAAAGAATACGGTACTCAGCGACCTAGGCCAGCCTACCCCAATTGGGTACAAACTGTAGGACTGGGAGGTCACCAAGATGATCAGTGGTACACCTATACAGCTAAAGTAAAGACAAATAAAGGAGGGGGGGGAGGGATGGAGAAAACTGAAATAAAGGCTGCTGACTTTTAATAAGGACACTTACCTGTCCTACTCGCCCGCGCTGATGGACCCGCCCCCCCCCCATGCTGATCCCTCGATCGGTGCAGGTCCCGTGCTGCCATTCACACTAAAGGGAAACAGGCAGTGAAGCCTTCACTGCCCGTTTCCTACTGCGCATGCGCGAGTCTCGCGCCGACTTGTGAATGGGTGGCTGCTCTCTGGGATTACACAGTTCCCAGAAAGCAGTGCGCCCCCTTCACCAGAAGAAGATAGACCGCGGTTACGGAAGAGGCAGATTATGGACTTCCACATAGCAACAGGTATTTTTGGGTGAATATATATGAAAAAAAAAATCAATTTTTTATTTTTTTTGGCTAAAAAAAAACATTTTTGTGGAACTTCACTTTAACCTCAGTCCTCAAGTACCCCCAACAGGCCATGTTTGCAGGCTTCCGGACCGCCGCATGTACATTTACGTCGGCAGAATGGCACGGACAGGCACATCAACGTACCTGTATGTCCCTGCGTAGACGTGGGTCGGGGATCAGGGCCCCCCCCGTACATGCGGCGGTTCCCGTGGCTTCTGGAGCGATCCAGGACGAGGGCGCGGCTATTCGTAGCCGCCCCCTCGCGATCGCTCCCCGGAGCTGAAGAACGGAGAGAGCCGTATGTAAACGCGGCTTCCCCGTGCTTCACTATGGCGCTGTATCGATCGAGTGATCCCTTTTATAGGGAGACTCAATCGATGACGTCAGACCTACAGCCACACCCCCCTACAGTTGTAAACACACACTAGGTGAAGCTGAACTCCTACAGCGCCCCCTGTGGTTACTCCCAAACTGCAACTGTCATTTTCACAATAAACAATGCAATTTAAATGCATTTTTTGCTGTGAAAATGACAATGGTCCCAAAAATGTGTCAAAATTGTCCGAAGTGTCCGCCATAATGTCGCAGTCACGAAAAAAATCGCTGATCGCCGCCATTAGTAGTAAAAAAAAAAAAAAAATAAAACTATCCCCTATTTTGTAAACGCTATAAATTTTGCGCAAACCAACCGATAAACGCTTATTGCAATTTTTTTTACCAAAAATAGGTAGAATACGTATCGGCCTAAACTGAGGGAAAAAAAATGTATATATGTTTTTGGGGGATATTTATTATAGCAAAAAGTAAAAAATATTGTATTTTTTTCAAAATTGTCGCTCTATTTATGTTTATAGCGCAAAAAATAAAAACCGCAGAGGTGATCAAATACCACCAAAAGATTTGTGGGGGAAAAAGGACGCCAATTTTGTTTGGGAGCCACGTCGCACGACCGCGCAATTGTCTGTTAAAGCGACGCAGTGCCGAATTGTAAAAACCCCTTGGGTCATTTAGCAGCATATTGGTCCGGGGCTTAAGTGGTTAAATAATACTGTTTTTTGAGCTTAGAGAGGGTCTTATGATGTTTCTTAACTAAACGCTTATAAAAGCAAACGCGGTAAGATGCAGCGAATTTCGTGGCAAAGCGGGCGGTTTAAATGCCGTTTTTTGCGTTTGAAAACGTGTGTTCAGATGAGTTTGCATCTGCTTCTCGTGTGCATGGGGCCTTAGCCTCACAACACCCAGAATTAGTGTGCAGGAAGAGCATCCGAGATCAGCGGATTCTTCATCGTTTTGTGTCGCTGATCCTCTTCACAGTGATATTTTTGTATGATGGTTGAACCTCCGGAATCCACAGATCTGGGGTGAAAAAAAAATGGATCCAGACTGACCTGAAAAATCTCACTGCATTGTTCATCTAAATCTAGACACAGGTAATATCAATTCAGGTAAGCAAAATGTTAGAAAAGTTTTGTTTGTGTGTCTATTTAACCACTTGAGACCCGCGCTATGGACAAAAGACGTCAACAGCGCGGCTCTAAAGTGCCAACAGGACGTCTTTGGACGTCATTTAATAGCCTTACCCGCGCGCGCCACTAGGGGGCGCGCAGCGGGTAAACACTGTCCCGGCGCATCGCTCGGGAGCCGATGCGTGTACCTGGCGGCCGCGATGTCCGCCGGGTACACGCGATCGTCGGTAACACAGCAGGGACGTGGAGCTCTGTGTGTAAACACAGAGCTCCACGTGCTGTCAGAGGAGAGGAGACCGATCTGTGTCTCTTGTACATAGGGACACATCATCGGTCACCTCCCCCAGTCACCCCCCCCCTCCCCCCACACAGTTAGAACACACCCAGGCTACACAGTTAACCCCTTCCTCACCCCCTAGTGTTAACCCCTTCCCTGCCAGTCACATTTATACAGTAATTAGTGCATTTTCATAGCACTGATCGTTGTATAAATGTGAATGGCGCCAAATTTGTGTCAAAAGTGTCCGATACGTCCGTCGCAATATCGCAGTCCCAATAAAAATCGCAGATCGCCGCCATTACTAGTAAAAAAAATAAAAAATAATAATTCTGTCCCCTATTTTGTAGGCGCTATAACTTTTGCGCAAACCAGTCGCTTATTGCGATTTTTTTTTTTTACAAAAATACGTCGAAAAATACGTATCGGCCTTAACTAAGAAAAAAAAGATTATTTTTTTTAAAAAAAATGTGATATTTATTATAGCAACAAGTAAAAAAAATATATATTTTTTTTAAATTGTCGCTCTTTTTTTGTTTATAGCGCAAAAAACAAAAACCGCAGAGGTGATCAAATACCACCAAAAGAAAGCTCTATTTGTGGGGAAAAAGGGACGTCAATTTTGTTTGGGAGCCACGCCGCACGACCGCGCAAATGTCAGTTAAAGCGACGCAGTGCCGTAAGCTGAAATTTCGCCTGGGAACGAAGGGGGTTTATGTGCCCAGTAAGCAAGTGGTTAAAACAGAGCTGACACTCCTCCTTCTAACATGGCTTCCGAGCACATGTTACTAACTTGTTATATTCTTTTGTTCTAACTAACCCCATACGTAATATATAGATAACAGATTTGCAGGAAGCTCTGTCTGGTAATAAAGTGCCAGTCTGTGCCAGGTACAGATCTTCCTTAGCTAATTTAGCCAATAAGAAGTGTTATCGTTGGGCCAGATTCAAGAAGCACTTGCGCCCGCGCAACCATAGGTTACGCAGCGCAAGTGCTTATTTGCTCCGGTGTAACGAGTGCTCCTGATTCAGGAACCTCGTTACACCGACTGCAGGCTAAAATCTGCGTGGCATAAGGCTCTCGCAGATTTTAGGCTGCATTCTTGCGGGGGCCGCTAGGGGGCGCTCCCATTCTGTATCAGCGTGTAGTATGCAAATTGCAAACTACCACTGATTCACAAGCTTGCGCGGGCCCCGCGCAAGCCAGGTACGGAGTTTCCGTACGGCTACTTTTAGCGCAAGGCTGCCCCTTCTAATAGTAGGGGCAGCCAATGCTAAAGTATAGCCGGCCTTCCCGCGCCGTGAAATTTGAATTTCACGGCGTTTGCTTAAGTGAAACGTGAATGGCGCTGGACGCCATTCACGTTCACTTAGAAGCAAATGACGTCCTTGCGACGTCATTTGCCGCAATGCACGTCAGGAAAGTTTCCCGACGGAGCATGCGCTGTACGCTCGGTGCGGGAGCGCGCCTAATTTAAATGATTCCCGCCCCCGGCGGGATCATTTAACTTGCGCGCGCTTACGCCGGGCAAATTTGCCGGCGCGCCCTCGCAATTCACGGAGCTACTGCTCCGTGAACCGAGGGCAGCGCAAAATATTTGAGGGGGCGCAGGGCAAAATCGTTGCCCTGCTCCCCCGCAAATATCGCGCAATTCTACTTGAATCTGGGCCGTTGTTTCACTGTAAGGGTGAGAGGGAGGGGGCTCCCTTCTTCTCTCTCTCTTTTGCTTTTTTTCTCACCTTGTAAGCATCACTAAAATGTATTAGTGCATTTTGGATTAAATGTTTACTTTCAAACACCTGGATTTTCGATTGATTACAAGGAAAGAAATAACTTAACAGTCTAATACTCATTTATTTTACACAGTAAAGTACAAAAACTGACAAAACCAACTGCGGTCAAATTCTGCAGCTGTCCTTGTATAGTTGTCACTGTAGAAGTGTATGCGTTACATCGGTCTCGGGGGATGTGCTCCGGCTGTCATTACAGTCCATATCTCCAGCTGGAAAAAGGGAGGTGGTGGGTGGGGGATGGGGGATTGTCCTCCACACAAGTCCTGGCTGTGGTTATGGTTGCATCGTCTCTGCAGGTACCAGATTCCCCGTCGTATCCAGCTGCATACACTTACAGGAACACGCCGACACCGGGCACTCCGTGTGATCCCTGCCAATCACAAGAAAACACTCTTACATTAAAGTGGATGTAAAGCCCCTCTCATCCTTTCTAAACTACTGCCATAGTGCTGATCTATAAGGATATAGATGCCTCCTGCATGTGTCCTTACCTGTCACATGTCTCCCCTCTGTCTGTTATAAGAACTGAAAAACTGCAGATTCTGTGGGTGGATCTGTTGTCTGGAGCTCGGTGGGTGGAGTCGTGATGTCAGTAGACTCCCCGCCCACCTCTACACTCCCCTTCTCAACATGCATTTTTTTCCTGTGTATTCCTTACACTGAATTCTGCTATGATCACTAACATCCAGTAAAAATCCAGAAAAGTAACCACATGACTTCAGAAAAAGAGTGGGGGTGGGAATTGAAAAATAATACTTGTCTCCAGGCTAGTGCATGAGATATGTAAACAACCTGTCACTCACAGCAAGGGGGCGGTGACAGTAAGTCCGTTTTATTTCACTGAACAATAAAAGAGGATTGCTCAGAGCTGGATTAACTCTGTGTGGCAAGACTGGGCACAGATGATAGACAGAGGGGTGACGAGAGCCAGAGAGAGAGAGAGAGAGAGAGAGAGAGAGAGAGAGAGAGAGAGAGAGAGAGAGGGGTGACGAGAGCCAGAGAGAGAGAGAGAGAGAGAGAGAGAGAGAGAGAGGGGTGACGAGAGCCAGAGAGAGAGAGAGAGAGGGGTGACGAGAGAGAGAGAGAGAGAGGGGTGACGAGAGAGAGAGAGAGAGAGAGAGAGAGAGAGGGGGGACGAGAGCGAGAGAGAGAGAGAGAGAGGGGGGACGAGAGAGAGAGAGAGAGAGAGAGAGAGAGAGAGAGAGAGAGAGAGAGAGAGAGGTGACGAGAGCCAGAGAGAGAGAGAGAGAGAGAGAGAGAGAGAGAGAGGGGTGACGAGAGCCAGAGAGAGAGAGAGAGAGAGAGAGAGAGAGAGAGAGAGGTGACGAGAGCCAGAGAGAGAGAGAGAGAGAGAGAGAGAGGTGACGAGAGCCAGAGAGAGAGAGAGAGAGAGAGAGAGAGAGAGAGAGAGGTGACGAGAGCGAGAGAGAGAGAGGTGACGAGAGCGAGAGAGAGAGAGAGGGAGAGAGAGAGAGAGGTGACGAGAGAGAGAGAGAGAGAGAGAGAGAGAGAGAGAGAGAGAGAGAGAGAGAGAGAGAGGGGTGACGAGAGCCAGAGAGAGAGAGAGAGAGAGGGGTGACGAGAGCCAGAGAGAGAGAGAGAGGGGTGACGAGAGCCAGAGAGAGAGAGAGAGGGGTGACGAGAGCCAGAGAGAGAGAGGGGCGACGAGAGCCAGAGAGAGGGGCGACGAGAGCCAGAGAGAGGAGAGACAGAGAGAGGGGCGACGAGAGACAGAGAGAGGGGCGACGAGAGACAGAGAGAGGGGCGACGAGAGACAGAGAGAGGGGCGACGAGAGACAGAGAGAGGGGCGACGAGAGACAGAGAGAGGGGCGACGAGAGACAGAGAGAGGGGCGACGAGAGACAGAGAGAGGGGCGACGAGAGCCAGAGAGAGGGGCGACGAGAGACAGAGAGAGGGGCGACGAGAGACAGAGAGAGGGGCGACGAGAGACAGAGAGAGGGGCGACGAGAGACAGAGAGAGGGGCGACGAGAGACAGACACTTTTTTTGTATTTTTTTTTTTTTTAAACGGCCCACTGTGCAATCGTCCCACCGGGAAACTCCCAATGGCCAGTCCACCCCTGCTTGGTGGGTTTGCAGTTGTGCCATACTCTTTCCCTTTTCGGATGATGGATTGAACAGTGCTCTGTGAGATGTTCAAAGCTTGGGATATTTTTTGTATAACCTATCCCTGCTAAATCCTTCTGGGGCTGAAGTAGTTAAACTATTCTGAGGCCCCATTCACACCTCAGCATTTTGTAGCTTGAAGCTCAAAACGCAGTAAAAAATATATATATATCTCTATCTATCTATGGAGTTGGTTTACATCTCCACTACAAGTCGCCTGAGGCTCAAAAAAGTTCTGGAGTTTTTTTGTAGCTTGAGTCGGGCAGATTTGCGTGTTTTCAGAATGGAAAACGTGACATTTCCAGATCTTTGTGCGCATTCGCGTTTTTGTTGCACATTTTTTGTGCGATTTTCTGCTCAAAGTAAAAAAAAAAAAAAAATCGTAATAATGCATGAATAAAATGTAAATAAATACAGAAAAAAAAATCATAAATACAATGTATAATACAAAAATAATTAACCCTGATGCAAAAAAAAAACAAATAACATTTATTTTGGGTAAGGGTGTTTACTATTTTTTTTTTTTTTTTAAGGGTTAGGGGTTATTATTGCATAGTATTAAATTATTACATTTTTTTACTTATTTGTGTATTTTACATTTATTATTATAAATAGTATTAATACGCCAATAAAACATAAATAAATAACCCTAACCTAACCTTAACACTAACCCCTAACCCTTACAAAAAAAACAATAAATTAATAATAAAAAAAATAAAAGCAAATGGTAAAGCTAAAAAAGCTGAAATACCTAGCAAAAAATGATGCAACAAGTGCCAGAAGAGAAAAATATTGCACCCTCTATGGACTCTGGATAGACCAGGCAATGGAAATGTATTTATTTTTTTCTGTGTGTGCGGCGGAAGGGAACACTTTTTAGTTATACCAAAATTATCCAACATATTACAGTCACCTGGAACAGCTGCCAGTCTTATGTCTGAACATTGGTTTTAAAAAAAATATGTTTATATATATCAAGCTCTGTACTGAATCTAGGCCATGGAGCCTCGCCCGCCCAGATCCCACATTCTCACCTGAACCAGCTCATCATGTGACCAGCGTGGCCGCCATGCCGACAGTTGTGACACCAGGTGAACCAATTATTGAACTGCGCAACTTTCTTCTCCTTGCTGAGGTCCACCTTCTCATCGGACTTTGACACTCCTAGACAGAAAACATATCCGTTAAGTAGAGCTGAACTCCAGGGAAAATAGGTAAATGCACAAATATAAAAAGAAAATGAGATAGATAGATTATATATATATATTATATACACACACACACACACACACACACACACACACGTATATATTTTAATATTATAATTAAATATACAAATTGCAACAAGCCCCTTTCTATTCTCTAGGGCACAGGTGTCAAACTCAAAGCCCACGGGCCAAATTCAGCCCACCAGGCCATTTCATGTGGCCCTCACACCCAGAGCTTTTTCAGCTGGAACCTAGTGGAACTACATTCCGCCACCTCCGGCTCTTGCAGATCCCTGCATGCACTCACAGCTGGGCACTGCTGAGCTCCCTGCAAGTGGGAGAGACACGGGGTCACCTACAGATAAGATGCGAGGACCCTGAACTCTGCATGTCGCACACTCCTGAACTCTGCATGTCGCACACTCCTGAACTCTGCATGTCGCACACTCCTGAACTCTGCATGTCGCACACTCCTGAACTCTGCATGTCGCACACTCCTGAACTCTGCATGTCGCACACTCCTGAACTCTGCATGTCGCACACTCCTGAACTCTACACTCTGCACGTCTCACACTCATGACCTCTGCACTCATGACCTCTGCACGTCTCACACTCATGACCTCTACACTCATGATCTCTACACGTCTCACACTCATGACCTCTACACGTCTCACACTCATGACCTCTACACGTCTCACACTCATGACCTCTACACGTCTCACACTCATGACCTCTACACGCCTCACACTCATCACCTCTACACGTCTCACACTCATGACCTCTACACGTCTCACACTCATGACCTCTACACGTCTCACACTCATGACCTCTACACGTCTCACACTCATGACCTCTACACGTCTCACACTCATGACCTCTACACGTCTCACACTCATGACCTCTACACTCGTGACCTCTGCACGTCTCACACTCGTGACCTCTGCACGTCTCACACTCGTGACCTCTGCACGTCTCACACTCGTGACCTCTGCACGTCTCACACTCGTGACCTCTGCACGTCTCACACTCGTGACCTCTGCACTCTGCACGTCTCACACTCGTGACCTCTACACTCTGCACGTCTCACACTCGTGACCTCTACACTCCTAAGTATCGAAGTACATACATAGCCATACAGATAAAACCGGCCCTTTGAGGGCAACCATAATGCTGATGCAGCCCACAATGAAATTGAGTTTGACACCCCTGCTCTAGGGTCAACGCTAATAATATATAGAAGTCCGTGGGGTTCAGAGTAATTTTCTAGTAAAAAAACAATTGGACCCCCAGGCAGTGTACAAAAATAAAAGCGGTCTTCAATCCACAGATGTCCTTAGTCTTCCTGGTTGAATGAAACAAAGTGCTAATGAACCCGGGAAACTAAGGACATTCACTGGGGGAGGGGAGTGTGGAGTCTGGCGTTGTGCTTTAACAAAACTAGAAATAGAAGACAAAAAGACACTGAAAGTGTTTCAATGTCACCACTTCCTCCACCATGTTCAGTGTCCTGTTCCTCCACCATGTTCAGTCTACTGTTCCCCCACCATGTTCAGTCTACTGTTCCCCCACCATGTTCAGTCTACTGTTCCCCCACCACGTTCAGTCTACTGTTCCCCCACCACGTTCAGTCTACTGTTCCCCCACCACGTTCAGTCTACTGTTCCCCCACCACGTTCAGTCTACTGTTCCCCCACCACGTTCAGTCTACTGTTCCCCCACCACGTTCAGTCTACTGTTCCCCCACCACGTTCAGTCTACTGTTCCCCCACCACGTTCAGTCTACTGTTCCCCCACCACGTTCAGTCTACTGTTCCCCCACCACGTTCAGTCTACTGTTCCCCCACCACGTTCAGTCTACTGTTCCCCCACCACGTTCAGTCTACTGTTCCCCCACCACGTTCAGTCTACTGTTCCCCCACCACGTTCAGTCTACTGTTCCCCCACCACGTTCAGTCTACTGTTCCCCCACCATGTTCAGTACAGCAGAAGCTCTATTCTCCATACTAATATCCACATCATACAGCTCCTCTGTGTGGTGTACAGTCTTGGTTGGTCACACAGACAGCTGGCTGCTCATACACAGGTCCACTTCCAGGAGAGCTGGATAACTGGCACCAATTTGAAGCCTAATGTCATCTTAAAACCAGCACTACAGCCAGTAACAGGAATGTCCGGATATAGGACCTCTTAGTGACAAGTATCAGTACAGGAAATGCTGCATGTAGAAGAGAATGACAGATCCTCACCTGGGCTGCTGGACACTGGATTCCCCATGTTTATAAGGCACAAAGCACAGCGGGGGAGAGGCTTGCGGCACCCGGGGCAGCTGGTGAACTTGGATTTGGTGGGTGACCCGCTGACTCCGTACTGGCTGAGCCCTCGGCCCTGGTGGGGGACTGTGGAGCAGCTGTAAGAGATGGACTTCCCGCAGAAGTTGCAGCTCACAAATACCTGGAAGGTTAGATCAAATACAGACACAAAGAGGATTAGTGGAAAACTATAGATATTTTGGGTTCATTTTAATTCAATGTTCATGTGTTTATCTATCTGGAGTTTTAGGCCCCAATTACACTTGTGTGACTTGTCCTGTGACTTCGGACTGAAAACTTGCACAAGTCCTACCCCATTGATTGCCAATGAGTACCATTCATAGCTGTGTGACTTCAAAGTAGTCACTGCACTGCTTTGGTCCAACGTTGATGCGGCTTGAGGTCCACAGACCTCAAGATTACACAGGCATTGCTTCAAGGCGCGACTATCAGGTCGCACAAGTGTCAATGGGGCCTCATATTCTAGTCATGTTTTCTCTGTGCCCCACTTTTATGAACAGCCTCATGCCAGAGCAAAGTCTGTTCATGGCTGGTGTTCAAATTCAGTTTATAAGAAGCTGAACTGGGTATGGGGCATGAAAGACTGACATGTGCAATGAGGGTTAGGGCTCCTTTACGCTTGCTTTAAAATATAGCATTGGATTCACTTTAAAGCACTCTGCATGGCAATCAAATGCCCTAAATAAAATGGTAAGCTTATAGTCTTCTTCACGCATTGTGTTGGCTTTGCTTCAAAAAATTATACTCCCGGTCGCTTTCTTGGTGCTTCAAAGAGTCTCCAAAGCCTCCATAGAAGTCTATGACAAAGCTTGCTAACTGCAAAAACAGCTTTTGAGAGGCTTTTATTTGCTTTGTTTGGAGGTATTGCAGGTATGAGATATCCCAGGATTCACTGGGAAACCAACAAGCAAACCAGAAAGACGTCATTGGCAATCACTTCTGGGTTCATGTGTACATATTCTGGAAGTGTCTGGATCTGGTGTGAAGCGTGGAAACGCTATAGCAGAAGGTGAGCGGGACTGGAGAGTGAGGACTGAGTGGCAGCGGATCAGTAGAGCTGGGGGACTGGAGCAGGAGAAACTAGCAGATGTAACATGTGACACGAGCAGCATGTGAGTAATATAGAAGGAGTTGAGTGGGGACGAGAGAGAGAGAGAGAGAGAGAGAGAGAGAGAGAGAGAGAAGGATCAGACAACTGGTGGATCAGTAGAGCTGGGGGGTAACTACTGAGGGGGCATCAGCAGAGCTGGGGGGGGGTAACTACTGAGCCACGCATCAGCAGAGCATATACTGCGTCAGGGCTGCGCGAAACAACGTATCTGTACGTTATTTGCTTCTTCCGGGTCTGGGGCGTGCGTGCGTGGAGGACCAGCTCCTGCTGTGATTTGACACAGCAGGAGCCAATCGTTCATAGAGAGGCAGAAAGGCAATCTGCCTATGTAAACAAGGCAAATCACTGTTCTGTCAGTTGGGAAGAGGAAGGAGATCTTGCCCACAATGCCGCGATTTAAAGGGAACGTACCTGTATGCCCATTTGCGCAGCCGTTCCAAGAAGCATCAACACATCATAAAAGCTTTTTAAAGCGATAGGAGCTTTAATGTGTGTTAAAATTAAAGCATAGACTCAACAAGCACTTTCTGCTGCCTAAACATCATGACGCGTGTGTGTGTAGGTGAAGGGAAGTGCTGACAATTCAATTAATTAGGTCTGCTGCATCTGAAAACCCCTGAATACCAGAAATGAAAAGTGATTATTAGTGTAAAAAAGGTTCACTTAAAGCGGAGGTTCCGCCGATTTTTTATTTTTTTTTTAAAAAGCCAGCAGCTACAAATACGGCAGCTGCTGACTTTTAAAAAAATGGACACTTACCTGTCCAGCGCGCCTGCGATGTCAGTAGACGAGGCAGAGCAATCGCTTGGTCCTCGGTTGCTTCCGCCGCCATCCTGCGTAAGGGAATCAGGAAGTGAAGCCTTGCGGCGTCACTGCCCGGTTCCCTACTGCGCATGCGCGAGTATCGCGGCGCGCCATCACTGGCCCCCGCTCTCTGCTAGGAACAGTGTTTACCAGAAGACAGCGGGGGGGATTGGAGGTGACGTAGGGGGGCCGGACTCCCGCAGCAGTCAGAACCAGGAAGTGGTGCAAATACCTGTTTTAGACAGGTATCTGCATCCCCCTCCCCCTGAAAGGTGCCAAATGTGACACCAGAGGGGGGGGGGGGGGGGCATCCAAAAAGTGGAAGTTCACTTTTTGTGTGAACCTCCGCTTTAAAAAAAAATGTTACAGCAAAATTTGCATAGATAGAATACAGAATATAGATTTGCATACTTAGGATCTGCGCACCATTACACTATCAATAAACATCACGACTGTGTGCAGTGTGAACAAAAAAAAGTTTTTTTTTCTTTACATAGCCTTTCAGCATCCCATTTGAGAACAAGAAAGGACAGAATAAGCCAAACCCACAAGTGTTCAGAATTGCCATTATAAGACAGAGCAGTCATCAAAAAATAAAAGATAACTCCAACGCATTTCAAGATATATCCTGATGAAGGAGGACTTTTGCAGCTCATAACTTTGGTAAAGCATAAGCCCCTGTGTGAATGGGGAGCCGACAGCTAAACCCATTAATGAAATGAATAAATAAGGGGCACAGCATGTTTCCTTTGTAATGTTCATTCCACAACACTGGTATTTTCTTTTGGCATTTATGTAGAAGTTACACTGGGCATCTGAATGGGTATTACTAGGACGTCGGATCAGCTGTAGCATCCCACTAGAACAGGGATATGCAATTAGCGGACCTCCAGCTGTTGCAAAACTACAAGTTCCATCATACCTCTGGGTGTCATGCTTGTGGCTGTCGAGTCTTGCTATGCCTCATGGGACTTGTAGTTCTGCAACAGCTGGAGGTCCGCTAATTGCATATCCCTGCACTAGAACATCTTCCCTTTTACAGACAGCCTCACCTGTGCCAAAGGCTTGGAGCTGGGATCCAGTTTGCTGCGATGGATGTCAAACTCCGCTCTCTTATGCCAAAACCTCCAGGCGTCTAGAAGGTTCCTGTAGCTTTCTATCCAGTACTGGACTCTCTCGTCTTTCAGCACCTCAGGAGAACCCTGAACAAGATAAAAAGACAAATGTGATTTTGTATAAAGAAAGCCTTGTGGTCCGTACACACACAATCTGACAACCAACTTTTTTCACTTAATAGTCGCAAGTAGACATTGAATGTTACTAAAGTCACGAAAATTCTCATACGACATAATAAAAAAATTGTAAGTGATGTCATGTGTTATAATGTATTAGTATTGTATTTTTGGATGACAACTATACTGACTAAACAAAAATCGTACGAGGAAAATTTGTGCTTATCCGATCGAATAATAAAAAAAAAAAAAAAAAAATATAAATAAAAAAAAATCGGATGAATTGTCACGATTGGCTCTCGAAAGTTCTGTACTAATGATCCGATTATCGGACGATTCTTCTTCGGACGGCAGTTTTCGTACGATATTCGGATCATGTGTACGGGCCATAAGCCTCCATCATGTTGGATGTTTAATATATTACATATTATGTTATATATAGATTTGTTCAACATCTGTCCAGGAGAGAGGACGTTAACTGCTTGCCGACCAGCCGCCGCAGTTATACGGCGGCAGGTCGGCTCTGTTGGGTGAGAGCACGTAGCTATTCGTCACCTCGCCCAGCAGCCATTACTAGTAAAAAAAAAATATTAATAAAAATGCCATAAAAATATTTTGTAAACGCTATAACTTTTGCGCAAACCAATCAATAAACGCTTATTGCAATATTTTTTTACGAAAAATAGGTAGAAGAATACGTATCGGCCTAAACTGAGGAAAACATTTTATATATTTTTGGGGGATATTTATTATAGCAAAAAGTAAAAAATATTATTTTTTTTCAAAATTGTCGCTCTATTTTTGTTTATAGCGCAAAAAATAAACACTGCAGAGGTGATCAAATACCACCAAAAGAAAGCGCAATTGTCAGTTAAAGCGACGCAGTGCCGAATCGCAAAAAGTGCTCTGGTCTTTGACAAGCAATATGGTCCGGGGGTTAAGTGGTTAACAAGTATAGCTGTGAATGTCCTTTAGACCCCTTTCACACTGGGTCTGCGACCACGTTTGCGCTAAAGCACTCCACCCATAATCCCAAATACCTAGCAGAGTTAAAACCTCGTACACACGATCGTATTTTCTGACGGGAATTGTGTGATGACAGGCTGTTATCGGAAAATTTTTACGCTCCATCAGACAATAGTTGTCGGATTTTCCAACAACAAATGTGGGATAGCACGCTTTAAAATTGTCTGCTAACAAATGTGTATTGTCCGATTTTCCGATTGTGTGTACACAAGTCCGTCGGACAAAAATCCAATGTACAAACACGCATGCTCAGAAGCAATGCTAACCATAAGACCCCTTACACACTGAGGAGTTTTTCAGGCGGTACAGCGTTAAAAATAGCACTGCTATACCGCCTGAAAAACTCCTTCACTGCATACTCAATGTGAAAGCCCGAGGGCTTTCACACTGAGGCGATGCGCTGGCGGGAGAGAAAAAAAATCTCCTGTCAGCGGCATCTTTGGAGCGGTGAGAGGAGCGGCGTGTATACCGCTCCTTCCCATTTAAAACAATGGGAAACCGCGGCAATACCGCCCGCAATGCGCCTCTGCAGAGGCTCATTGCGGGCGGTATTAACCCTTTATCGGGCGCTAGAGGGGGTTAATACCTCCCCGGTAGCGGCCAAATCCCGCGGCAAATCCGACGATATAGCGCCGCTACACCGCCACCGCGCCTCCCGCCCCACTATGAAAGGGGCCTTACACAACATTAGCAGAAGTTGTCCAAAGGGTGGTGCTAAAAACCACGTTGTTTCACGTTTGTTGGCCGACAATTCTTTGCCGTTTGTATGCACTACAAGTTCCTGGCCAACGCCCTTCAGAGAAAAGTCCTACGCTTTGTCCACAGAAAATCCGATCGTGTGTATGAGGCTTTAGAGTGATAAGTGTACCTGGAGCAAGCAATTCTTGCAGGGACTCACCTGTAACATACAGTAACTGGCAGTCTGTGCATCGCCCGTTCTATCAACATAACTTTCCATCAAGTCCACTCCGTCCTTTGTTAATCCCGTCAGTACAACTCCTTCCAGGTTTCCCTCATCCTTCATATCCTGAGTCAGCTTGTCAACGTATTTCATTAACTGCAATTCACAAAAAAATAAGAAAAATGTAAAAAGGGATTTTTTTTACTTTTATTTAGCAAAAAATAAAACAGTGGCAATAAAATACCACCAAAAGAAATCTCTATTTGCGTGAAAAAAAAAATTAAACAGATTTCATTTGGGTACAGTGTTGCATGACCGCGCAATTTTCATTTAAAGTGTGACAGTGGGGAAAACTGAACATTGGCCTGGGCAGGGGGTGAAAGTGCCCAGTGTTGTGGGTTGGTTAAAGCGGAGCTCCACCCAAAAGGGGAAGTTCTGCTTCAAGTATCCCCCCCCCCCTCCCATGCCACATTTGGTCATGTAATTATTTTTTGGAGGGGGAAGCGGGTACCTAGTTTTGCCAGGTACCTGCTCCTACTTCCGCTGCCTAGGTGACTCGAGCAGAAGTTTCCTTCTGCCCCTCCCTCCAATCTTCTGGGCACGTCACAGGTCCCAGAAGATTGCCCGACCATTGAGGATGCACTGCGCGACTTACGCATGCGCACCCAGGTTGTGAAACCATAAGCTGTCACAGCCGGGTGCTAACACTTGTAATGCCGGCGCTGAAGAGAGGGAGGGAAGCGAGGGTTCAGGCGACCACGTCACTGGATCCTGAGACAGGTGAGTGTTTAACATTTCCATTTCTTATAAAGTGATAAACTTCAATGAAAAAAATAAAACACGGACTCACCTGAGCATCATTTAGGAACAAACAAGCAAAGGCCACACGATCCCTGACTGCCATGGTGCACTCGAACTGAAAGGAGACAGATATACATGAGGGAAGACTTTGGGCAATAAAATAAAAGATTTAGGGCCATGTAACACAGGTAAGCTTGGTAAAGGGAACAACCACCAGCATTAAGATCACAAAGACTTCCCACAAGAGTCTATGGATTCGCTCCCTTGCTTTCACCGATCGAGATTCTTCAAAATTTAGTGCCAGAGAGGGAGCAAGTCCACAGAGGTAAGCAGAAGGCTCTCAACATGCATCAGAGTCACCCAACTGACACCATTTTTCCTAAGTAGCTTCCTTTCCCTTAGTGCAGTCCTCCTTCACTTACCTCATCCTTCCATTTTGCTTTTAAATGTCCTTATTTCTTCTGAGAAATCCTCACTTCCTGTTCTTCTGTCTGTAACTCCACACAGTAATGCGAGGCTTTCTCCCTGGTCTGGAGTGTCATGCTTGCCCCCTCCCTTGGACTACAGGAGAGTCAGGACACCCACTAACACACCGCTCCTTTCTCTATCTGCAATGTAGAGAGTGTCCTTACTCTCCTGTAGTCCAAGGGAGGGGCGAGCATGACACTCCACACCAGGGAGAAAGCCTCACATTACTGTGTGGAGTTACAGACAGAAGAACAGGAAGTGAGGATTTGTCAGAAGAAATAAGGACATTTAAAAGCAAAATGGAAGGATGAGGTAAGTGACGGAGGACTGCACTAAGGTAAAGGAAGCCATTTAGGAAACAAAATTGTACCTTTACAACCCCTTTAAAAACATTTTAAGTGTCTTTATAGCCAAAACCTTTTCATGGAATTTGAGAGATCCGGGCTAATTACAATCTCGGTTAAAGGCCAACTCCAACTTTTAGACCACCTTACTCCCATATTAACATGATGCCAAGCAAACCCTTACCTCCAAAATGCTGGGGTCTGCAAATATTTTGCCTTCTTTTCCCCCCCTCATAACAGGCTAGTGAAATGTTTTAATACCTTTTTATTAAAGGGGTTGTAAAGGTTCGTGTTTTTTCACCTTAATGCATTAAGATGAAAAAAAAAAAAAACACCTGGCTGTCACGGGTCCCCCATCCCCCCGTTTTACCTACCTGAGCCCATTCACCTGCTCAGCTCGTCCCCGCCATCCTCTTCTCCAGAGTCCTGGCGTTGATTGGATAGATTGAGAGCAGCACAGCCATTGGCTCACGCTGCTGTGAATCAAATCCAATGACACAGCCGTCGGAGGGTATGACAGAGTCATACACTCAGGCCCAGATTCACAGAGGAGATACGCCGTCGTATCTCCGAGTTGTGCCGTCGTATCTATGCGCCTGATTCTTAGAATCAGTTACGCATAGATTTCTATTAGATCCGACCGGCATAAGTCTCTTACGCCGTCGGATCGTAACTGCATATTTACGCTGGCCGCTAGGGGCGTGTACGCTGATTTACGCCTATAAATATGTAAATCAGCTAGATACGCGAATTCACAAACGTACGCCCGGCAGACGCAGTACAGATACGCCATTTACGTTAGGCTTTTCCCGGCGTAAAGTTACCCCTGCTATGGTGGCGTACCAATGTTAAGTATGGACGTCGTTCCCGTCGTTTGCGTAACTCGTCCGTGAATGGGGCTGGACGTAATTTACGTTCACGTCAAAACCAATACGTCCTTGCGGCGTATTTGGAGCAATGCACACTGGGATATGTCCACGGACAGCGCATGCGCCGTTCGTGAAAAACGTCAATCACGTCGGGTCATGGATATTTTACATAAAACACGCCCCCCTGTTCCAAATTTGAATTAGGCGGGCTTACGCCAGCCGATTTACGCTACGCCGCTGCAACTTACGGAGCAAGTGCTTTGAGAATACAGCACTTGCCCGTCTAAGTTGCGGAGGCGTAACGTAAATCGGATACGTTACGCCCACGCAAAGATACGCGGATGTACGAGAATCTGGCCCTCAGTGTCTATGGACGCAGAGTGTATGACACAGGAGCATGCCCACAAGGTAACTCTCTCGGGAGAGAGCTTCCCAAAGGGGGTTAGCTATTGCAGGGAGGAGCCGAGAGAGCCGCCATGGGACCCCATAAGAGGGCGATTGGGGCCACTCTGTGCAAAACAAACTGCACAGTGGAGGTAAGTATTACATATTTGTTATTACATTTTTTTATTAAAAGAGATCAGTCTGGAGGAGGTGTTCCATCTCAGGATTTAATTTGCATACAGACCACCCTAAATAATGAAAGCAAGAAAATTGTCACCAGCGCACCATGGATCTTCAGAACAAGTCCAAAGCTTTAGGCCCCTTTTACACTGACGTTCCAAACGGGTACGCCTGTCAGTTTTTCAGGCAGATCCAATCGGAACCTCCATTCTCCATGGGGCGGCAGATGTCAGCGGACAGGTCTGCTGACGCCTGCCAGGATCCGATCCACTAAAAACAGACGAATGGGGATCCGTTTCCCCATCCATCCGGCGGATCAGGTAGTCAGTTTCCATCCGACTGCCCCATACAGAACAGTGGGCAGTGTTGGTGTCTGCTTTGCATCAGCAGAGAGGACACGGACCTGTCATCCGCCTGCTTAGCGGAGAGATCCCCTGCTGAGCAGGCGGATCCGCCCGTGTAAAAAGGGGCTTTATTTAATCTATCACATTACAGTAAATGGCAAAACTTCAGAGCCTTGCAGCACCCCTTGATCAGACATGTGACATGCCTGATGGAGGGAAATGGAGGGGTCCTGGAGGGGTCCTGCGAGGGTCTGAAACAATGTGATCGCCGATGGAGATCTATGGTATGCTGGTGACATTCTCTGGTTCTATTTATGGTTTGAGCCAGTGGTCGCTTCATCACCCTCTCATATACACAAAGCCATTTCTACAGAAAAGTGTGCGTTTGGAATACTGCGTTGCACCCTAAATAATGCACACTGGTAATGCTTTGAAGAACTTAGATACAATGAATGAAAGGAATGGGCCAGGGACAGCCAGGGAGGAAAGGACTAGGTGATGTTGGCTGTCCTCCAGACAGGAAATTAGGTGGGCTCTATCTGACTTGCTGCAGTTTCTCTGTGAGAAGCTCACAATGCGTGTTGAAATCAGAGTAAAAAGAATTCTCCTCCTCCCATCCTCTGGAACTCACTACCTCAACCTGTCCGGCTATCCCCTACTCTTACTACCTTCAGGTAATCCCTGAAAACTCACCTCTTCAGGGAAGCTTATCACGTCTCCAACTAGTCTTTTACCACTTCCATCAGCTCATTCCTCACAGTTACAATCTTTTGTATCACCTGCCCCACCCTATTAGATTGTAAACTCTTCTGAGCATCTTAATCCTCTTGTATTTTAACGGTATTATAACAGTATTGTCTCCCTTATATATTGTAAAGCACTGCGTAAACTGTTGGCATTATCTAAATTCTGCATAATAATAATTAAATTGTTTCCAAAGACAGAATACAAAATTTCACGGCTGTCAAAGCTGAGATTCTCCTCCACTTCCTGACAAGTCTTTAGGGAAGGAAGTGTGGAAAATATCCCAATGAGGACATAGAGAGCCATAAACATGTTCTCCTCTCATAACAGTGATAGACGTTTCACAAGGTTCCATCGTACCAGGACGGTGTCATAGCAGCCGGGGTCGCTGGTGAGAAATGCAAACATGACCGCCAGGTACGGGTTCCTGAGCTGCACCCGAAGAGAGCTGCACATCTCGCGCCACAGCGAATTCTTCTCATCCGTGTAGCCGGACAACGCCATCGCCACCACATTCAGGTTCAGGTCACCTGTAAAAGATTAAAAGGGAAACGTTTCATTGCATTAAAGAGGAACTGCAGTCTGCTCACATTGGGCCAGATCCACATACATTTACACTTGCGCCGCGTATCAGAGATACGCTACGCCGCCGTACCTTACCTGGCGTACTTTCAAATCCACAAAGATTTCGCGCCGTAAGTTACGGCGGCGTAGTGTATTTCTGGCGGCGGATTTCAAATTGGGCGGGTTGGGGGCGGGTTTCATTTAAATGAAGCACGTCCCCGCGCCGAATGAAATGCGCATGCGTCGTCCAGAAATTTCCCGCCGTGCTTTGCGCAAAATGACGTCGCAACGACGTAATTTTCTGAACTTGAGTTACGTCCATCCCTATTCACAGGCGACTTACGCAAAAAAAAAAAATTCAAATTTCGACGCGGGAACGACGCAGGCGCAACCTACATATGCAGGCGCAACCTACGTATGCGTTCTCTTCTGCGCACGAGGGGAGGGAGACATTTTAATTTTTTTATCATTCATTTTACACTGTCCCTTTAATTTTTTTATCAGTTTTATTCCTATCACAAGAAATGTAAGACATCGATCTCTGCTTTCCAGGAATAAAAAATAAATAAATAAAATATATATATACATATATATATTATACACACACACACACACACACACACACATACATATATATTATATATATATATATATATATATATATATATATATATATATATATATATATATATATATATATATATATATATATATATATATATATATATATATATATATATATATATATATATATATATATATATATATATATATATATATATATATATATATATATATATATATATATATATATATATATACACACACACATACATACACATACACACACACACATATAAAAAAAAAGGAAGTGACACCATGCTATTGCTTCTGGCCTCCCAGGATGTGATAACCCGCCGGAAGCACCGAATCGGATTCCAGAATCTCCGATCACAGGGAAGAGGAGGAAAAGGCGCTGGCGAGGGGGCGAGGGGCAGAAACATCCCCTCCCGCTGCCTCTAAAGCCATCCAGCGGCAAATCAGCCACTAGGATGGCTTTTACAAAAAAGGGAATTGCCTGCTGAAAAAAATTTAATAATAATATACCATGATGATGCATGTAGCTGCAAGACTTCCTTCGTTCTATGGACGTCCTACAGTCAGGAAGTGGTTAAACTTTTTTTTTTTTATTCAACAACAGAGTTATTACATGACTAAGAACTCCCAGAGCACTATAGGCTATCCAAAGAGACAGTACAGTGCAGGAGTTCAAGGAAGCTTTACACAAGGACAGCAGTCACTGGTCCCAACAGGTACTTACAGGACATGAAAAGCAGAAAGTAAGTAGCTTCACCTACCCTTCCCTGAGGTTGCCCCTTTATTCAGTATCTGTATGGCACGTCGGATGTCCAGGTTGAACAAGGCAATAGCAGCTGCTCTCTCCCATTCTTCTTCCTGTTCTAAAGATGTCAGGAAAGGACCAATGTTTGAGTCGGCACCCTTCTTCCTCCAGCCGCACAGCTGCAGAGCCAGGCCGCGTTCCTCGCTGACGTAATGTATGATGTCCGCTTGGCGATCAGAGCCACTCCAACTGCTCCTGACGCTCTCCGCTGTTCCTTTACAGGAAGGACATACAACAATGCTTTGACTTTATAAATAAGTTACGATTTTTAAAAACCCTGTTACCCTACTTATAGAGCAGTGAATGAGACTTTCAAACATTCTTCGTTGGAGAATCTTCCAGGCCCATGTGTTGAAATGAGAATGACTGAATCTTTACCAGAGAAGGTTTGGTGAAAGTCACATCCATGGCTTTATGAATAATTTGTAATCATTTGTAATGATATACATCTGGTCTGGATGAGAGAAAATTCTGGACAGCCGCACTCCAAAAATTGGCCTTTATTCGTAGAAAAATATATCAAATATACATGTCACAGCAGAACAGAAGAGCTGACGCATTTCACACTTTCAACAGTGCTTAATCATAGCTATGATTAAGCACTGTTGAAAGTGTGAAACGCGTCAGCTCTTCTGTCCTGTGTTCTGCTGTGGCATGTATTTTTTATATATTTTTCTACGAATAAAGGCCAATTTTTGGAGTGCGGCTGTCCAGAATTTTCTCTCATCCAGACCAGAGCAGAGTGCCCTCTTTAGGGGCAAGAATAGACTTCTTACCTTTACAGCAGGGGTCCCCAACCCTCGGGCCATGGACCGGTAGTAGTCCGTGGCCTGTCAGTTACCGGACCACACTGCCTCCTGTGTCCCTTCAGCTACTGCACATGTGTAAGCTCAGTGAAGCAATCAAGGAAAGCAAGCCGAGCGCTGAGATTTCCCTGAAAGCACATAATTCTATAAATGCCAGGCAACAACAGTGTCGATCCCTGGGACCACACAGGAGGATACAGGATTTTAGGGGGGGAGACTGCGACGATCCCCGGGGACACACAGGGGGGAGGGGGGGGATTACTGCTCTCCTCTGTTCATAAACTGCATGGAAAAAGCTGCATCTGGCGACAGTGCCAAGTAACAAGCTCGGGACTCTCACGGGTTCTGTATTATGGCGAGTTAAAGGGGTTGTAAAGGTTTGTTTTTTTATTTACAAAATGGGTTCCTTTAAGCTAGTGCATTGTTGGTTCACTTACCTTTTCCTTCCATTTCCCTTCTAAATGTTTTTTTACTTTGTCCGAATTTCTCACTTCCACGTTTCTCCTCAGTAAGCTTTCCCCCATCATCCGAGCCATGTTTAGTCAGCCAGAACAGCTTACTGAGGAGGAACAGGAAGTGAGAAATTCGGACAAAGAAAACAAAGAAAAAAAAAACATTTAGAAATGGAAGGAAAAGGTAAGTGAACCAACAATGCACTGGCTTAAAGGAACCTATTTAGAAAATAAAAAACAAACCTTTACAACCCCTTTAACCTCCCTGGCGGTATGATTATTTCAGAAAAAAGGTGCTGAAAGCGGTATCATTATTTTGCAAGGAAATTTGGCGTTTTATACTGTAGGCCTGTAATTCTTAGGAATAACTCACTTAAATCTGACCAAACAAGAGTCTAGTAGACATCCCGGGTATGACATTTTTTTAAAAACAAAATTATAAATTATAATATAATAAATAATTATAAATAATTATAACAAGTAATAATATAATTATAATAAAAATTATTCAATAATGTAATCAACTCGAAAACACTGAAATTTGCTCAGCTGCAGAATTGTCGCTGTCATTACTTTTATTTTTTTATGACGAATTTCCCCACAAATCGCTATCGCACAATTCTGCAAGTGATTAGAATTTATTATCGCTGTTTTCTAGCTGCTCTAAAAACATTTTTGACATAAAGGGACACTTTTGGTTGCTATGGACAATCTACAGTTTGCAGGGAGAAAGAAGAGTTTTTATTATATAAAAGTACATGCAGGGCACTGGGCAGACCACTAGGGACAAGGGGGGTGTGCATTTTTTACATACAGTACTGTAATCTGTAAGATTACAGTATACTGTATGTAAGGTGTTTGTTTACTTTTTAGAATTTGGCGCCGTTCTCCGCTCCTGTGCGTCGTAACGTCGCAGGGAACGGAGATCAGCGGCACAGGAGGACGCTGTGTGAATAGAGTGAGGACACCGCTCGCTCACACAGCACGGTGACATCGCAGGATCCAGGGACAAGGTAAGTAACTTTGTCTGTGGCTGCAGCGAGGCGAGCCTGAGTCTGGCTCGGGGATACCGCTTTTGGTATAAAAATTTTCCCCCGAGCCAGACTCAGGAACACAGCCAGGGGGGTTAAAGGATAAGTTCACTTTGAAAAAAATAATTGCACATTTTCTATTTGCAGGTAAAAAATAAATAAATCGGGTAGCAGCTGTAGCATTGGGAACATGTTCTGCCCTAAAAACCCCAAAGATCAACTTATCCTTAAAACTATTTCATTATATTTGATAGTGTAATAATAGAAATAATGTGCTTCAATCATTAACAGCGATTCCCCAGACAACACCACCATCAACCCCAACCCCCTCCCCACTCCGCCAATCCTCCCTTCCTTCAAAATTTTCTTCCATGAAACTGGTCCCCAGTGCCAAAAAGTTTGGGGACCACCGCTTTATACGGTAATTAGAATAGGCTTTTGCCCATACTTCCACTTTAAACGCTTAATGGAAAATTATTTGTAGCTGTATATTAAAGTGTTTGAACCCCCCCCCCCCCTAAAAAAAAATATACATATACCGTATTTATCGGGGTATAGTGCGCGCCGGCGTATAACGCGCACCTCAAGTTTAGAAGGGAAGTTAAAAGGAAAAAAAAAAAAAAAAAAATTACATTTTGGATGTCTTGCCTGGTGTCCATCAGCAGCTTTGCGCGGGGTCCATCCAGCATTGTCGGTGTCAGTCTGCTGTCTTGTCCGGCGTCCGTCCGTTTGAGTTTGGCGCCTCGGTTGAGCTGTGCAGAGCCGGATTTCCAGTGTTTTCGGGGCTCCTCTCGCATGGCTGCGGGCGTGGCCGAGCCTAGCACGCTCGGCTCGGTCTTTGTTGGCGGCACTCTGTGACAGCCGACAAAGACAGGATTGGCATATAACACGCACCCACGATTTTCCCCTGATTTGAAGGGGGAAAAAAGTGCGCGTTATACGCCGATAAATACGGTATATATATATATTCTGTTCCTAAAGCATGTAAAATAGCACAGTGCTTGTGCCGTGTAATTTGTCCCATTGTATGATGTGAAATACCTGGCAGATCCTGTGTCCTCCTGTCTCTGCTGACCACAATAATCATGGCTCCTGATCCATGACACCGTGGTCAGATTACGTGCCTCTGCCATCCTCTCTGCCTCACCCCCCCTCCCTTCCTGTCTGTTCCGATGCCTGTGTGAGAGAGCGATCTCCTCCAGCCCCTCCCCCCTACTGCTCTTCCCTGTCACTTGAAATACCTTTGAAAAATAAACTTGCACCCCCTCCGATTTATCAAGATCTTTACTACTAGGTGTCCATTCTTTTAAAACTCTGATCATAAATTCCTTTTCTCACAGCAGTCACGTGGCATTCCTCTGCTGGCCAGCTGATGTCAGAGGGTTATCTCAGCCCCTCCCTTTGCATTCCTTACATCAGAAAGACCTAGCAGAGGAAAGACACTGGGCCAGATTCTCAGAAGAGTTACGACACA
This sequence comes from Rana temporaria, assembly GCF_905171775.1. NCBI lineage: Eukaryota > Metazoa > Chordata > Amphibia > Anura > Ranidae > Rana > Rana temporaria. The sequence continues at coordinate 26,647,184 of NC_053493.1, forward strand.
CCGTCGTATCTCTGTTTTTTGACCCGGGTATCTATGCGTATGATTCCTATAATCATTTTCGCATAGATACGCCGTAGATCCGACAGGTGTAAAACACTTACACCGTCGGATCCTAAATGCAATACAACGCTGACCGCTAGGTGGCGTTTACGTTCAGGTCTCATTTGACTATGCAAATGAGCCCGATACGCCGATTCCCGAACGAATTTGCGTCGCGTAGTCGTTTACGTCGTTTCCGTAGGCGTAAGGTTACCCCCGCGTCGGCTTTTTCCGTCGGTTATGTCGTTTTCCTAAGTCGTTCACGAATACGACTTTACGTCAATGACGCCGACGTGAGCGTCATTTTCCGTCGTGAGCTGGAGCATGCGCACTGGGCTTTTTCCCGGCCGGCGCATGCGCAGTTCGATCGACGCGGGGGCGCGCTTAATTTAAATACAAGCCGCCCCCTTTGAATTACGCGGGGATACGCCGGGCCAATTACACTACGCCGCCGCAAACTACGGAGCAAGTGCTTGAAGAATACGGCACTTGCTCCAGTAAGTTGCGGCGGCATAGTGTAAATGGCTTACGCTACGCCGCCGCAGAATGTACAAGAATCTGGCCCAATGACAACAAGTTATTACTATAAAAAAAAAAAGGGGGGGGATAAGGTTGGGACTTTACATGATGCATGTGATAGAACTACCACAGGCCTCCATCCCTGTAAATGGATAGAAGGGGGGGGGGGGGGGGATTTTAATATTAAAAAAAAAAAAAAACACACACTCACAACAGACACTATGGGGGTTATTTACGAAAGGAAAATCCACTCTGCACTACAAGTTCAAAGTGCACTTGGAAGTGCAGTCGCTGTAAATCTGAGAGGAAGATCTGAAATGAGGGGAAGCTCTGCTGATTTTATTATCCAATCATGTGCAAGCTAAAATGCTGTTTATTTTCCTTGCATGCCCCCCTCGGATCTACAGCGACTGCACTTCCAAGTGCTCTTGTAGTGCAAAGTGGCTTTGCCTTTCGTAAAATAACCCCCATAGTGCTACTGCTCTTGATAAAACAGAGGGGATGGCAGTGTTTTATCATCCTGATTTTACAACCACTATAAGAGCACACATAAATCTATTGAAGATTTTGCAATCACCATCCCCTTTTGGAAACCCATAACAGATACAGTATGTATATATATATATATATATATATATATATATACACACACACACACACACACAAATTTAGTTTTATCCTCTTACCAACTGATGACTTCACAATGGTTTTAATACCAGCGAAGACCAATGATCCTTTGTTGCATGAAGATTTCTGATCTATGTCTTCTGCATACTGCTTCATAAGTAATCATATATATAGGAAAAAAAACACAGGTGCCAAATAAATGCAATTCATTCAGTACATCTCATTAATACTGGAATGTTTCTCCAAGTCACGTCCTTTTAAAATGCTGCAAGTATAGAAAACACCCGACCGGCCAGAGATTCAGGGAGCCGACATCACGCTGCCTCTGGTGTAGAGGTCGACCGATATGGGTTTTTTCTCTGGCCGATGCTTAGAAATCGGGGCGGCCGATATACGATGCCGATTTTTTATTTTTTTTTGGCAGGTGGCACTGGCTTGTGGCACTGACACTGGAAGATGGCACTAGCAGAAGGCACTGATTGGCAGCTGCCACTTATTGGCACTGGCAGGTTGCACTGGATGGCACTAAAAGATGGTACTAGCAGATGGCACTGATTGGCTGGTGGCACTTATTGGCACTGGCAGGTGGCACTAATTGACACTGGCAGGTGGCACTAATTAGCATATGGAACTGGTTGACACTGGCAGATGGCACTGGCAGGTGGCACTAACAGGTGACACTGGTTGGCACTGACTGGCAGGTGGCACTGGATGGCAATAGCACTGGCAGATGGCACTGGCAGGTGGCACCGATGGCTTTAGTTGGCACAGGTAGGTGGCACTGAATGGAAGGTGGCACTAATTGGCACTGGACGGTGGCACTGGTATTGGCAATGGCACTGAATTGCAGGTGGCACTAATTGGCACTGGCAGGTTGCACTGCAAAAAAATTGTGTCGGCCCCCCTCAGTACAGACCCCCTCTCCCTCCAGTATAGACACCCCCCCTGCAGTACAGACACCCCTCCTCCCTCAGTACAGACACCAGAGAGCGGTGTGTGTGTCCCACGAGCGTGGGCCCCTCCTCCTCTGTGGGTGTAAACAGAGAGGAGGGCCGCCGCGCTGGGTGTACCAAGATGGCCGCGGCTCCAAGGCTAGGCCGAAGCCGCGGCCTTTCCTGATGCAACTGATGCAATCCGCGGATCACAGTGTGCCAATCCGAAGGGGGGTGACCCCTTCGGATAATGGATCAACGGTGATCCGTGGCACCACTAGCAGCCATGTTAAATATCGCCCTAATTTGGATAAAAAATCGGCCGATACCGATTTCTCCAAAACGGACAAATATCGTCCGATATATCGGCCTGCCGATATATCGGTCGACCTCTACTCTGGTGCACCGAAATCCCAAACACTGCTGTCAGTGACCTTATGTATTGTACAGAAAACCTACCACTATGTTACAGAGATTGGAGTGGTGGTGGTGGGGGGTGAAGCGCATTCTACAGTCCAAATCAGAAGGGAGTAGCCTAGGGTGACAACACTGCTCTTTCATTAGATACAGCAAGGTAAGGGAGTGTTTTCACTCTAGAACAGGAAGCGTGTTACTGGTGTGATCACCAGGTGAAAACAAAAGAAGAAAAAAAAAAAAAAAAGCCTGAGAATAAAATAAATGCACTGTCACAGTGATCACATACTCGGAAGCCAGCTAACCATCTTCACCCCGTACCAACTTTTTACACTCACCGAAGTCTTGCATTTCACACTTATTTTTACCACTAAATTGAGCTTATATCGTCACACACAGGATTTAGAAGTCCATGACACTGTTTCCAAATTGACAGAAAATCGCTGCTTTTAAAATTTAACATCAAAACAGTGTCATGGACTTCTAAATCCTGCATTTCACAAAATAAGCTCAGTTTAGTGGTAAAATTAAGTGTGAAATGCAAGACTTTGTTGGGTGTAAAAAGATGTCCGCTTGGTGACTTTAGACTGTAGGCTTTATGCGGCTGAGTGCGGGGTGTACCAAGACGGCCGTAAAAGGAACGTCACTTCCGTTACAAGTTTTGATGTGTCACCTAATCTGGCAGAACACCTGCCTCCCTGAGCTATGGGCAGATGGATTCCAGAAAGTAAATGCTACATGAATCATCTGCCCTTACTCAAGCTGGCCACAACCAGAAATATAAGGGGGAGGGGTAGAGCTGCACGATTCTGGCCAAAATGAGAATCACGATTTTTTAGAACAAGGATCACGATTCTCTCACAATTCTCACGGCTTAAAATCTTTCACATTATACAAAAAAAAAAAAATTGGGCTAACTTTACTGGTTAGATTTTTTTTTTTTTTTTATTATTAATTTAACCCCTTTAATCCCGGGCTTTTATACCCACCTCCATACCGGGCCTATTCTGGCACTTCTCTCCTACATGTACAAATCATCATTATTTCGCTAGAAAATTACTCAGAACCCCCAAACATTATATATTTTTTTTTAGCAGACAACCTAGGAAATAAAATGGCGTTCATTGCAACTTTTATCTTGCAAGGTATTTGCGCAATAATTTTTCAAACGCCTTTTTTTGGGGGGGAAAAAAATGGTTTCATTAATTAAAAAATAACAAAAACAGTAAAGTTAGCCCAATTTTTTTGTAAAATATGAAAGATGATGTTACGCCGAGTTAGAGGAGGTCTAGTGCTAGAATTGTTGCTGGCACTCTAACGCACGCGACAATACCTCACATGTGTGGTTTGAACAACATTTACATACGTGGGCGGGACTTACGTGTGCGTTCGCTTCTGAGCGCAAGCTACCGGGGACAGGGGTGTTTAATTTTTTTTTGTTATTTTACTTTATTTATTTTTTACACTTTTTTTACGATCACTTTTATTCCTATTACAAGGAATGTAAACATCCCTTGTAATCGGAATAGTGTGCGACAGGTCCTCTTTACGGAGAGATGCGGGGTCAATAAGACTGGAAAGCATGAGGTCGTTAAAAAAAAAATTCACAGATCTCATGCTTACTAGCCGCAATTGTGGCTTTGTTTACATTCCGGTAACCGGGCGTGACGTCATCACATCGCGCCCAGGCCTTCGGCGGTCATAGAGATGACTGGTGACCATCTGGTCACCAGTCATCTCTATGTTTCCTATCCGGTGCTGGCCGATTCTTTCTCCAGCCCCCGATGGCACGGGAGAGCCCGGAGAAGCACCGGATGGCGGCAGGAGGGGGGATGTCCCCTCCCGCCACCTATAAGAACGATCAATGCCGCTATGATCATTCTTATGTTGCGCAGGATCGCCGCCGGAAGAAAATTATATCTGAATGATGCCTCTAGGTGCACCCATCATTCAGATATCACCTATGGAAACGAATATAATTTGTTCCGCATTGACTTTAATGGCATGAAATACCGGGGGGTGCCAGAGAGCCTCAGAAACGGTCAGAAAGGCCCGAGGACAGTTCGGCTGACCTCAGCAAACCTCGTAAAGACTTCATCCACGAGCCTTTCCGAGGTCAGCCGAACTGTCCTCGGGCCTTTCCGAACAGCGATGATCGGCTGTGGTCGGCTCTGACGCCCCCCCCACCTCAGGCCAAAAATGGTATTGTACACTGCTTTGGCTCGAGTTAGGATTTTTAGAAAAACCGTGCTTGTATTGCGAGACGCTCGTTAACCGCTTTACTCGCAATGCGAGGCTCCACTGTAAAGCATGGTGACATGGATGGATGGGGGAGTTTGCTTTGCATATTAAAAATGAATTAAATAACACTTTTTGGTTTGTGGTGCTCAGATACAGTTTCCTGTTATTGAGGAGTTGCCACTAGCAACAGAATCGATAGTGCAACATGGCTCATGAAATCAAATATTTGATTAGCAATCCCTTCAAACAAAACAGTAGAAGGATATAGTGCAAAGTGTACCAAAGAGATTTTAGCTGAGGGTCTTCATGTCCCGCCAGTAAGTGATTTCTCCAGACTTGCTCCGTGTCCAGTCCGTACCGCGACAAAGCTCTTAGGCGCATTTTTGTGGCTATGTCTCTATCTACAGAGCTGTCCTTCCCTTCCTCTGTACATTCGTATAGCTGCCTACTGCAGGCCCACATTAAAGAGGTAGTAGGACTCCAGGCCAGTGAGATCCGCTCAAAGACAGTAAAGTCAGTCATAGTCCTGTTGGGAGTGACCACCACCATGCGGTTCTGACTGGTTGGGTGCCAGGCAAACGAAGCGATGTAGTTATCGCAAGGCTGTACGCTCCTTTCTATAATGGTGGGTTCGGTTTCGTCACCGATAGGCGTGGGCGTGTGCTGCATGTCGTACAGTCTGATCACATTACTATCCCGGGTTAACGTGGCAAGCAAGCCCGTCCTTGTCGGACACCAGGCCACCTTGCTTAGCGGCTTCGGTTGTTCGGTAAGAGTCAACACTGGCTTTTCAAACTTTCTAAGGTCCCAGATGGCCACTTGGCCCTCAAAGAAGGACGCCACCCGGTCATGGAAATGTGGGTCTACCGTCACCCCCTGGACGGCTTTGGTGTTGACAAATATTTTCTGGTTTGTGTTTCGGAGGTCAAAAATGGCCAAGTTGCGATGCATGCCGGCCAGAAGGAGCTTCTGTTCTCTTGGAAGCCAACAAAGGGAGAGGCATGCGTCGTTCTGTCCAAGTTCGTACAGCGGCTTTGTCACCACTAAACACGATTCGCCGTCGGTGGAGGAAAGACGGACTTTCTCCATAGGGACGGCAATGTCAGGCGTGTATTTGCTGCTTATATCCCAAATCAAGACGGAGAAGTCAGCTCGGTGTTTGTCCAAACCGGCAGCCAGCCAGTTACTGTCCACGGGATTCCAAGCCAAAGTATTACATTGCCGGGCATGTTTAGGGACAAACTCTTTCCCGATCAGCTCCTTACACTTAGAATTGTGGTCTTGGCCTAGACTGGTGAGGACAACTCTGCCGTTGGCTTGACCGACTGCCAGAAGGCATTCTGGGTCATATTTTGGGTACCAGGCCACACATTTCATGTATGGGGTGTCAGAGTTGATGGCCAGCAGGGTTGCCGTGGTTTCTTCGGACAGTCTCAAGGATCCGGCTTTGAGTTCGGAGCTGGTGCTGGCTGCCGACTCGACGTGGTAGAGGCTGAGCTCAGAATCGCAGACCACAAACCTGTCCACGTGGTGGGGAGCCCACAGGATGTCCGGTTTGGACCCGCTCATTCTTGCAGCTCACGGAACACTGGAAAGATAAACATACAGATGTGTGATTAATCCTGGGAGGTGAGAAGAAGAGAAGAAGTTTTTACAGAAGTAGAAGCATTTGGGAGAATAGGAATCTGTATACAGGTCTGATCCCTATTCTGGCCGTTAGTACTCACTAGCAGTTGTAGGTTGGGTGGTTCCCAACTTATAGCACTTTATGAAGCGTACTGTGTTATTCAGGCGGACAAAATACAAGGACCACGCAATGTGATTTATTTTATTTTTTGGAAGGAAGGGAGGGGGTAGGGTTAGAGGGGGGATTGGGAGGGAGGGGGTAGGGTAAGAGGGGGAATTGGAAGGCAGTAGGATGGGTTAGAGGGGAGGAATGGAAGGGAGATGGTATGCAAGAGGAGGGATTGGAAGGGAGGGGGTAGGGTAAGAGGGGGAATTGGAAGGCAGTAGGATGGGTTAGAGGGGAGGAATGGAAGGGAGATGGTATGCAAGAGGAGGGATTGGAAGGGAGGGGGTAGGGTTGGAGAGTAGGAATGGAAGGGAGGGGGTATGTTAGAGGGGGGGGGATTGGAAGGGAGTGGGTAGGGTTAGTGGGGAGTAAGGATGAGCTCCGGCGTGTTCGCAAAGAACACGTGCAGAGCCCGAAAGGAAGTTGGCACCCGCGCTGCGCTAATCACAGCCAGGCAGACATTGTCCGATGCTCGGCTGCAGAGATCGGGAAATGTCTGCCTGGCTGTGATTAGTGCAGTAGAAAGTAGAAGGGAGAGGGCTGGGTCAGAGGAAGGGGGGGGGATTTGAAGGGGGGGGGGGACGGGTCAGAGGAGGGGGGAGATTTAAAGGGAGAGGGACGGGTCAGAGGAGGGGGGAGATTTGAAGGGAGAGGGACGGGTCAGAGGAGGGAGAAGATTTGAAGGGAGAGGGACGGGTCAGAGGAGGGGGGAGATTTGAAGGGAGAGGGACGGGTCAGAGGAGGGGGAGATTTGAAGGGAGAGGGACGGGTCAGAGGAGGGGGGAGATTTGAAGGGAGAGGGACGGCTCAGAGGAGGGGGGAGATTTGAAGGGAGAGGGACGGCTCAGAGGAGGGGGGAGATTTGAAGGGAGAGGGACGGGTCAGAGGAGGGGGGAGATTTGAAGGGAGAGGGACGGCTCAGAGGAGGGGGGAGATTTGAAGGGAGAGGGACGGCTCAGAGGAGGGGGGAGATTTTAAGGGAGGGGAACGGGTCAGAGGAGGGGGGGGTTTGAAGGGGGGGGGGACGGTTCAGAGGAGGGGGGGGGGGGACGGTTCAGAGGAGGGGGGGATTTGAAGGGAGGGGAACGGGTCAGAGGAGGGGGGGGATTTGAAGGGAGGGGAACGGGTCAGAGGAGGGGGGGAGATTTGAAGGGAGAGGGACGGGCCAGAGGAGGGGGGGGATTGGAAGGGAGGGGGATGGGTCAGAGGAGGGGGAAGATTTGAAGGGAGAGGGACGGGTCAGAGGAGGGGGAGAGATTTGAAGGGAGGGGAACGGGTCAGAGGAGGGGGGGATTGGAAGGGAGAGGGACGGGTCAGAGGAGGGGGAAGATTTGAAGGGAGAGGGACGGGTCAGAGGAGGGGGGGAGATTTGAAGGGAGAGGGACGGGTCAGAGGAGGGGGGGAGATTTGAAGGGAGAGGGACGGGTCAGAGGAGGGGGAGATTTGAAGGGAGAGGGACGGGTCAGAGGAGGGGGGAGATTTGAAGGGAGAGGGACGGCTCAGAGGAGGGGGGAGATTTGAAGGGAGAGGGACGGCTCAGAGGAGGGGGGAGATTTGAAGGGAGAGGGACGGCTCAGAGGAGGGGGGAGATTTTAAGGGAGGGGAACGGGTCAGAGGAGGGGGGGGTTTGAAGGGGGGGGGGGACGGTTCAGAGGAGGGGGGGGGCGACGGTTCAGAGGAGGGGGGGATTTGAAGGGAGGGGAACGGGTCAGAGGAGGGGGGGGATTTGAAGGGAGGGGAACGGGTCAGAGGAGGGGGGGATTTGAAGGGAGGGGAACGGGTCAGAGGAGGGGGGAGATTTGAAGGGAGGGGGACAGGTCAGAGGAGGGGGGAGATTTGAAGGGAGGGGGACGGGTCAGAGGAGGGGGGAGATTTGAAGGGAGGGGGACGGGTCAGAGGAGGGGGGAGATTTGAAGGGAGGGGGACGGGTCAGAGGAGGGGGGAGATTTGAAGGGAGGGGGATGGGTCAGAGGAGGGGGGAGATTTGAAGGGAGGGGGATGGGTCAGAGGAGGGGGGAGATTTGAAGGGAGGGGGACGGGTCAGAGGAGGGGGGAGATTTGAAGGGAGGGGGACGGGTCAGAGGAGGCGGGATTTGAAAGGAGGGGGATGGTTTAGAGGAGGCGGGATTTGAAGGGAGGGGGACGAGTCAGAGGAGGTGGGATTTGAAGGGAGCGGGACGGGTTAGAACAGGGGTGATTTGAAGGGAGCGGGACGGGTCAGATGAGGAGGGATTTGAAGGGAGCGGGACGTGTTAGAACAGGGGTGATTTGAAGGGAGGGGGACGGGTTAAAACAGGGGTGATTTGAAGGGAGGGGAGATTTGAAGGGAGAGGGACGGGTCAGAAGAGGGGGGATTTGAAGGGAAGGGGACAGGCCAGAAAAGGGGGGATTTGTAGGGAAGGGGACGGGCCAGAGGGGGGGATTTGAAGGGAGGGGTAGGGGGGATTTGAAAGCAGAAGGTAGGGATTTGAAGGGAGAAGGATGGGTCAGAGAAGGGGGAATTTGAAGAGAGGGTAATGGGTCAGAGGAGGGGGGTATGGGGGGGGGGGTTCGAACATAGGGGACGGGTCAGAGGAGAGAGGATTTTAAGGGTGGGGTCAGGGGGGGGGGGGTTCTATAGGGAGGGGGACGTGTCAAAAGGAAAATTTAAATGGAGGGAGGATGAGTTAGCGGGATTGGAAGGGAGGGGGACTGGTCAGAGGGTGATCTAAAGGGAGGGGGACGTGTCGGATTTTGAAGGGAGAGGGGTTTTCAATTATAGGGGGCGAGGAAGGTTAGAGGGGGGATTTGAAATGAGGGGCTGTAGGGATGTTTAGGAGAGAGGGGGGTCCATATTTTTTTCTGGAGCAAATCTTTAATATATTGTGCCCCCCCCCCCCCCTCTTTATAACATAACAGCAGCTTTATGAAATCGTCCTGTCCATACTTACATCTCGGGGGGTTTCTGTCTATAGTGCTACCTCCTCACCTCTCCCCGGACACTTCTTACCTTGTGTGTGTGAATCCCCCCCCCCCGGACACACAATGTTCTCTTCCTGGATCACACTTCCATAGGACAGACAGACTTGTGGGAGGAACCATTGTGTTGGGGGGGGGGAGATATATTTGAAGTGGTGGGGGAGCAGTGAAGTGGAGGAGGGGAAGGTAGAGACTTTTGTTTACAATGAGCCTGTAGTGTCCGGGTGTGAGAGTTCCCCCCACTATACACACACAGCCAGTTATATGGGGCTCCGTGTACTTCACACACCCAGAGCCCGGCACATAGGAGAAGAACACTGCGCTCCGCACACTTCTCCCCGCCCTCCCATTACCTGTCAGTGAATCGGCAGATAACAGAGCGGGACCCCCCGCCAAATGTCAGATCCGCGTACCCATATATCACCTGACCTGTGATCCGGAACTACGTCACCACGCCGGCAGCGTCAGGTCGGACGGTGTACGGAAATGGGTGTATAGGGCGTGAGCCAGGTTGCTGGGGGAGTGGTCACCATCGGACTCCGCCCAGCTCCTCCTCTCAGGCTCTGCTGTGCTGCTCCCATCTATATAGAGACAGAACAAGTACAGAGACAAATGCCAGTGGCAATGGAAAATTCTCCACCACTTACTGAGGGTTCATTCACACTTCCATAAGCCCTTCCCTCTGAAAAGTGATTTACAGTGGATTGCTTTTCAGAGGGCAACTAGAAGGTGTTATGTTGCCCCCTTAATGCCCATTTTAACCCCGAAATGCAATTTATTTAAATTTCTTATTTCTGACAACCAGCAATTTATAATGGAGCTAATTTGCTGCAACTACAAGCCACGTGATTGGCTCATAGCTCCCAACTGTCCCTGATTTGGAGCAATGCCCCTCTTTCCTCCTAATTTGCCCCTCATTTTGGTCTGATCTATATAGTTGTATATAAAATGCACTATTTATCATTCAAAAATTGCTAATCCCTTCATCCAATTTCTAAATTGCTGCATTTGTAAATTTCATAAGCCAATATAAAGAATAGAAATGGAAAGAAAAAGCAACTTGTGAGTTTAACCGCTTAAGGACCGCCTCCTGCACATATACGTCGGCAGAATGGCACAGCTGGGCACATGCATGTACAGGTACGTCCTCTTTTAAGTGCCCAGCCGTGGGTCACGGGCGCGCGCCCGCAACCCGGTCCGAAGCTCCGTGACCGCGGGACCCGCGGACCCGATCGCCGCTGGAGTCCAGTGATCGGTCCCCGGAGCTTAAGAACGGGAAGAGCTGTGTGTAAACACAGCTTCCCCGTTCTTCACTGTGGCGCCGTCATTGATCGTGTCATCCCTTTTAAACACACAATCAATGACGTCACATCTACAGCCACACCCCCTACAGTTATAAACACATATGAGGTCACACACAACCCCTTCAGCGCCCCCTGTGTTTAACTCCCAAACTGCAATTGTCATTTTCACAATAAACAATGCATTTGTAATGCATTTTTTGCTGTGAAAATGACAATGGTCCCAAAAATGTGTCAAAATTGTCAGAAGTGTCCGCCATAATGTCGCAGTCACGAAAAAAATCGCTGATCGCCGCCATTAGTATTAAAAAAAAAAAATGAATAAAAATGCAATAAAACTATCCCCTATTTTGTAAACGCTATAAATTTTGCGCAAACCAATCGATAAACGCTTATTGCGATTTTTTTTTTACCAAAAATAGGTAGAAGAATACGTATCGGCCTAAACTGAGGAATTTTTTTTTTATATATATATATTTTTGGGGGATATTTTTTATAGCAAAAAGTAAAAAAAAGGTATATTGCATTTTTTTCAAAATTGTCGCTCTATTTTTGTTTATAGCGCAAAAACTAAAAACCAAATACCAAATACCACCAAAAGAAGCTCTATTTGTGGGGAAAAAAGGGCGCCAATTTTGTTTGGGAGCCACTTTGCACGACCGCGCAATTGTCAGTTAAAGTGACGCAGTGCCGAATCGCAAAAACTGGCCAGGTCCTTTAGCTGCCTAAAGGTCCGGGTCTTAGGTGGTTAACTTAAAAAAAAAAAAAAAAGGTTCCTGCACCACTTTGGTGCGACTTCAGCCTATTCAATATCAATGAAGTGGGGGTTAACAAACGCTTTCATCCTAGCAACCAATGACTTGCTTCACAAGAGAAGAGAATTTCCTCTGTCCAGCTCTTTTCCAACTCTACTAAGCCTAATGGCGCGTACAGACGATTGGAAATTCCGACAACAAAAACTTGGATTTTTTTTTCGACGGATGTTGGCTTAAACTTGTCTTGCATACACACGGTCGCACAAATGTTGTCAGAAATTCCGAACGCCAAGAACGCGGTGACGTACAACGGCACTATTAAAGGGAAGTTCAATACCAGTCGTGTTAGTAGAAGATTTGCGCTTTTCAGCCTCGTGCTTTTCAGTCCGTTACAGTGTGACGAATGTGCTATCTCCATTACGAACGCTAGTTTTACCAGACCGAGTGCTTCCGCCTCATACTTGATTCAGAGCATGCGTGGAATTTTGTGCGTCGGAATTGTCCACACACAATCGAAATTTACGAGAACGAATGTTGTTGTCGGAAAATTTGAGAACCAGCCTACACACGGTCGTAATTACCGACAAAAAGCTCCCATCGAACCATTTGTTGTTGGAAATTCCAACCGTGTGTACACGGCATTACAGTGGTAGGAGGACTCTGATGCGGACACTGATATCAGAGGAGGACTCCGATGTAAGTGCAGAATCCGATTAGGATGTAAAGTAAGGTGACCAGATTTTTAAAATGAAATCCGGGGACATATTTTTTTTTTACTAGTAATGGCAGCAATCAGCGACTCTACGCCCGTCGCCGCCCGCCTCACAACCTGTCAAGTCTCACTCTCCGGGCCCCGGCTACTACTGGATGGGGTGCGGAGGAAGATCCCTCCACCAGGGAAGGCAAGGAATTAGGCAGGCAGGTGGCTGGCCTGGACTTGAGCCAAGGCGTAAGAACAGAAGTGGAACGGAATAGGCATGCACCTGAAACTGAAGAAATATTCCCTCCGCTCCGACCAGCACATGATCATCAGAAAGAGGCACAGATAATGGAAAAAAATACCCCCCCCCCCCAAGCTATTAGAAGCGGCGAAGTGGAGGTGTGTAATTCAGAATTTCTTTTTTATTCTGCACTAATTGTCTTTGAAATTGCCCCAGCCCCTGTTCAAATCCAATCTGGGGACAAAACCAGGGACAGACTTGGTCCGGGGACAGTGTCCTCAATCCGGGGACTGTCCCCTGAAACCGGGGATGTCTTTTCACCCTAATGTAAAGGGAGATCAGTAAGGAGGATTCTGATGTAAGGAGGACTTTGATGGGGACACGGATGTAAAAAGGGACCCTGATAGGGATTCTGATCTAAAGGGGGACTTATGCAATATTCTGATAAACAACAGACGTTGGTGGTTATAGTTTTAGGGTAAATAAATGAGGCTATGCAAACTACAAAAAAGTTTTGTTTAATTTTTTCTTTTAACCACTTGCTTACTGGGCACATATACCCCCCTCCTGCCCAGGTGAAATTTCAGCTTCCGGCACTGCGTCGCTTTAACTGACAATTGCGCGGTCGTGCGACGTGGCTCCCAAACAAAATTGACGTCCTTTTTCCCCCACAAATAGAGCTTTCTTTTGGTGGTATTTGATCGCCTGTGCGGTTTTTATTTTTTGCGCTATAAACAAAAAAGAGCGACAATTTTGAAAAAAAATACAATATTTTTTACTTGTTGCTATAATAAATATGCCAATTTAAAAAAAAAACTAATTTTTTTCTCAGTTTAGGCCGATACGTATTCTTCTACATATTTTTGGTAAAAAAAAATAAAAAAAAATCGCAATAAGCGCAAAAGTTATAGCGCCTACAAAATAGGGGACAGAATTATTATTTTTTTTTTTACTAGAAATGGCGGCGATCTGCGATTTTTATTGGGACTACGACGTTATGGCGGACACATCGGACACTTTTGACACATTTTTGGCGCCATTCACATTTATACTGCGATCAGTGCTATCAATATGCACTAATTACTGTATAAATGTGACTGGCATTGAAGGGGTTAACACTAGGGGGTGAGGAAGGGGTTAAATGTATCCCTGCATTGTGTTCTAACTGTAGGTGGAGGGGGGTGACTGGGGGAGGTGACCGATCTATGTCCCTATGTACAAGGGACACAGATCGGTCTCCTCTCCAGAGACAGGACGCTGTCTCTGTGTGAGCCAGCAATGAGAGATGATCTCATATGTTTACATATGAGATCATCTCTCATTGGCCGCACACATCGCATCGCAAACAGCCACTCTGATTGGCCGTTCGCCGCGATCTGTAATTGGCTGTGTCCAAGGGACACGGCCAACACAGAGTTTCCCCGCTGCGCGCGGGGAACGCCCAAAGGGGTGGACGTCAATTGACGTCTAGTTGGATTTTCAGATCTGCGCTGTAGCCGTCATTCGGCTATAGCGCGGGTCTCAGGAAGTTAAAGAAAATTCATGTTTTTTTCCAATTTTTTTCTTGATAAAAACCCAGGAAATAAAAATAAAAATACTGTATGTGAATCCAAAGCTGTAATGATAAATACATTTGGGTATACTACAAACTCTAAAATGAATGGAGGCTAGGACAAGGGTTGTAGAGAGAAACAGGTGCAGGTCCTCTCTCCTGCCAGCAGGTGACAGTATAATGCTATTGTATAAACGTTAACATTTCTCTTTCTTATTCACAATTCAGCCGCACACCATCTGGCCTTGTGCATTATTTTACAGTTGCTCTAAAATATAATAAAAAAAGCAGCTGGAGAATGAGAATTTGGGATTACTGTGGGATCTTTCATTTATTTCAGGCTTATTGCTTTAGTGCACATTTTCTACATACAGGGCTCTGTTCTTATGAAAGCCAACTGACCTTTACTCCATTATTGCATAGCTCCCAACTGTCCCTGATTTCAAGGGACTGTCCCTGATTTGGAGCAATGTCCCTCTTTCCTCCTCATTTGTCCCTCATTTTGGTCTCATCTATATAGATGTATATAAAAAGCACTTTTTATCTTTCAAATAGTGTTTCCCAGCGCTAAACCTTTCATCCAATTTCTAAATTGCTGCATTTGTAAATTTTAAAAGCCAATATAAAGGAATAGTAGTGCTAAAAAAAAGTCCTTGTGGATTTAATTAACCTTTTTTTGTTGTTAATTCTCCTTTAACCACTTGCCTACTGTGCACATACACCCCCCTCCTGCCCAGACGAGATTTTAGCTTCCGGCACTGCGTCGCTTTAACTGACAATTGCGCGGTCGTGCGACGTGGCTCCCAAACAAAATTGGCGTCCTTTTTTCCCCACGAATAGAGCTTTCTTTTGGTGGTATTTGATCGCCTGTGCGGTTTTTATTTTTTGGGCTATAAAAAAAAAAAAAAGAGCGTCAATTTTGAAAAAAAACCCACAATATTTTTAACTTTTTGCTATTAAAAATATTTAATTTTTTAAAATTTTTTTATTTTTTTTCTTCTCAGTTTAGGCCGATACGTATTATTCTACATATTTTTGGTAAAAAAAAAAAAATCGCAATAACCTGGTTTGCGCAAAAGTTATATTGCCTACAAAATAGGGGACATGGGGCCATATTCTCAAATAATTTACGCCGGCGTATCAGCAGATACGCCGACGTAAGTCCGATCCTATGTTTAAGTGTATTCTCAAACTGAGATACACTTAAACATGCCTAAGATACGACGGCCTGCGCCGTTGTATCTTAGGCTGCAATATTTACGCTGACCACTAGGTGGCGGTCAGCGTAGAATATGCAAATGACTAGTCACGCCGATTCTCTAACGTACGCTTGCCCGCCGTAGTGTTTTAACGTCGTTTCCGTAAGCGATACGCGGCGTAAAGATAAAAATGCCCCCTAGGTGGCGTACTCAATGTTAAGTATGGCCGTCGATCCCGCGGCGAAATTTGAAAATTTAACGTCGTTTGCGTAAGTCGTCCGTGAATGGCGCTGGACGCCATTTACGTTACAGTCAAAACAAATGACGTCCGTGAGACGTCATTTAGCGCAATGCACGTCGGGTAATTTACCCGACGGAGCATGCGCATTACGATCGGCGCGGTAGCGCGCCTAATTTAAATGATCCACGCCCCCTACCAGGATCATTTGAATTAGGAGGGCTTGCGCGGGTGGACTTTACGCGACGCCGCCGTAAGTTTACAGGTAAGTGGTTTGGGAATCAGGCACTTGCCACTTAAACTTGCGGCGGCGTAACGTAAAGCACATACGTTCCGCCGCCTCAGATCTTTAAGAATATGCCCCGTAATGATTTTTTTTGTATTTTTTTTTTACTAGGAATGGCGGCGATCTGCATTTTTTTTCGGGACTGCGACATTATACCGGACACATCGGACACTTTTGACACATTTTTGGAACCATTCACATTTATACAGTGAACAGTGCTATAAATATGCATTGATTACTGTATAAATGTGACTGGCAGGGAAGGGGTTAACCACTAGGGGGCGGGGAAGGGGTTAAATGTGTATCCTGGGTGTGTTCTAACTGTGGGGGGGGGGGGGGTGACTGGGGGAGGTGACCGATCTGTGTCCCTATATACACGGGACACAGATCGGTCTCCTATCCCTGACAGGACAAGAAGCTCTGTGTTTACACCCAGAGCTCCACGTCCCTGCTCAGTTACTGGGCAATCGCGGGTACCGGGTGGCCGCCGGGCACGCGCACTGTGTTCCCAGTGACACGACGGCTAGAGGCTTTAAATGACAGGACGTATGGGGGCGCTTCTGTATAGTTACGCAAGTGCTTTTTTTTTTGTCGTTTGTGTTAGGCTTTTTCCGGCGTAAAGTTACCCCTGCTATATGAGGCGTAGCTAATGTTAAGTATGGACGTTGTTCCCGCGCCGAGTTTTGAAATTTTTACGTCGTTTGCGTAAGCCGTTCGCAAATAGGGCTTTGCATAAGTTACGTTCACGTCGATACCAATGAGGCTTTGCGGCGTAATTT
Organism: Rana temporaria; assembly: GCF_905171775.1. Lineage (NCBI taxonomy): Eukaryota > Metazoa > Chordata > Amphibia > Anura > Ranidae > Rana > Rana temporaria. Next base: position 26,663,757 of record NC_053493.1, read on the forward strand.
CGAGCATGCGCACTGGGATTTTTTCACGAACGGCGCATGCGCCGTTCACAAAAAACTTCAAATACGCGGGTTCAAGTCAAATTTGAATAAAACACGCCCACAACATCCCTATTTAAATTAGGCGGGCTTACACCGCCACACATACGTTAGGCCGCTGTAACTAAGGGCGCAAGTTCTTTCTGCATACGCTCCCAAAGTTACGGCGGCGTAACGTTTCTGATATACGTTGCGCCGGAAGAAAGATAGAGCATTCTATCTGAATCCGGCCCCAGGACTGCACCACAGTGTAAAGTGTATGTGAATGCAAACAATTTACAAACCACACGGTGGCATTAGGCGCTGTAAACATAATACGCTCGGTGGCTTTTGCTGCTCTGCTGCCGTATATCAAACGGTGGACATTGGACAGCAAGGCGTCAGCTGCCTCTTCATGCCGTCTCTTGAAGTCGGGGGATGATATGCAATTTGACCACACTAGAACAGATCTACTGTACTTCCATGCCTAGCGTGGTCAGTTTGAAATGTACACCAAGAGGAACATGCAGGATCATCATAATAAATTGAGAATAAAAACCTCACAAGTACTGTATTTTAGGAACTATATATAAAACACAAAACATATACGGAACCCCCCCCCCCCCTGCACACGGATTTGCCCTGTATTGGCACTATATATCCACTGGAGCGCTTCTATTTTGCAGAGCAGAGTAGGGACTGGCCAGAGAGGGATTACTTTGACACAGTTGGCCAGCTTACATGTGTTGCAATGCATGGGAACTAAAAATCCCTGTTTTTGTACAAAGTTTGTTATAAATGGTATATAGCAGTGTGCAGAAGGTTCATCCAATTGTTTTTGTGTTAAAGGATAGTGTTGCTCACGAATATTCGCATTTCGAATATTCGTTACGAATATGGCATATTCGAATATTCGCGAATAACTCGAATTTCGCGGCCAAAATTCGCTATTCCGAATATTCGTATTTTTTCAATTTTTTTTTTTAAAACAGATCACATCCTATCGACGTCTAAAAGCATTGCTGGTATGATTAGAGACCCTGGGCCGAGTAGCTAAGCTGAGGCGATCCTTTTATGTTGCCGAATATTCGCAATCGCGAATATTCGATTTCCGAATATTCGCGAATACTTTCTCCGCCCTTCTTTTGCATCAGAGCCAATCAGAGTTCTCCTACCACAGTTGTCAAAATCTCGCCATCAATTTCGCATTCGCATTAGCGAAATTTCGATAAAATATCACCAATATTCGATTTCCGAATATTCGCGAATACTTTCTCCGCCCTTCTTTTGCATCAGAGCCAATCAGAGTTGTCAAAATCTCGCAATCAATTTCGCATTCGCATTAGCGAAATTTCGATTAAAATATAACCAATATTCGATTTCCGAATATTCGCGAATACTTTCTCCGCCCTTCTTTTGCATCAGAGCCAATCAGAGTTGTCAAAATCTCGCCATCAATTTCGCATTCGCATTAGCGAAATTTCGATAAAATATCACCAATATTCGATTTCCGAATATTCGCGAATACTTTCTCCGCCCTTCTTTTGCATCAGAGCCAATCAGAGTTCTCCTACCACAGTTGTCAAAATTTCGCAATCAATTTCGCATTAGCGAAATTTCGCAATTTTTTTTTTTTTTTTATAAAATATCACGAATATTCGATTTTAGCGAATATTTCACGAATATTCGTCTATATATTCGTGATATATCGCGAAATCGAATATGGCGTATTCCGCTCAACACTATTAAAGGATAAGTTCCCCTTTTGAGAAAAATTATTAAATGCACACATTTTTTGCAGGAAAAAATAATGTGCATTTATTATTTTTTCCCCAAGGAGCCTGGAAAGGGGGTGCAATGCCACATTCCTGCAGACAGGCCCTGTAGCTTAAAGCCCATACCTCCATATGAGGCTGCTATTCAGTGACCTCGCTGTCCTGTAGTTGTATATGTATTCACAGCAAATTGTGAATGAATGATGCAGTTGTGTGGGTGGAGCCCCGCATGGCCACACAATTTTTAAATAGTGACAGGGGGCGCAGGAAGAGGATTCCCCCCGCTCGCTGTCACAGGAAGGGGGAGAGGCTCCAGCTGCTGGAACCTGTTACAAGTTACATCCTAAATATGGGTGGAACATGATGTAACATGTTCCATAAGGTGAGCTTATTCTTTAACATGTGGTACTCCTTAATACCTGATGGGCTAAATATTAGGGCTGTGTAAATGAAAAGATTAATACCTCGATTAATTGTAAACTTTTTTGATCGATCAAAATTTTTTTGATCGGTACTAGTGGTGCAACGGATCGTAAATGATCCGTGATCCGAATGGGTCACCATATGCAGATCGGCACACCACGTGATCTGCGGAGCTCTGCTGCTGTCTCGGCCATAGGAAAGGCAGCGGCTTCGGCCTAGCTCCCGGAGCGGCAGCCATCTTGGTCCACCCGGCGGCAGCCTAGGTGTGCCTAGAGTAGCGTGCTGACGTCATCACCTGGCCTCAACTGCTCGTGTTTGGCTGGCTTCTCTGGTAAGACTAATCAAGCACTAATCTTCCTATACAGTGGGGGAGATGTGGACCATATTACAGTGGAGATGTCTGTGGATATTACAGTGGGGAGATGTCTGTGGATATTACAGTGGGGGAGATGTCTGTGGATATTACAGTGGGGAGATGTCTGTGGATATTACAGTGGGGGAGATGTCTGTGGATATTACAGTGGGGGAGATGTCTGTGGATATTACAGTGGGGGAGATGTCTGTGGATATTACAGTGGGGAGATGTCTGTGGATATTACAGTGGGGAGAGATGTCTGTGGATATTACAGTGGGGGAGATGTCTGTGGATATTACAGTGGGGGAGATGTCTGTGGATATTACAGTGGGGGGATGTCTGTGGATATTACAGTGGGGAGATGTCTGTGGATATTACAGTGGGGGAGATGTCTGTGGATATTACAGTGGGGGAGATGTCTGTGGATATTACAGTGGGAAAGATGTCTGTGGATATTACAGTGGGAAAGATGTCTGTGGATATTACAGTGGGGGAGATGTCTGTGGATATTACAGTGGGGGAGATGTCTGTGGATATTACAGTGGGGAGAGATGTCTGTGGATATTACAGTGGGGGAGATGTCTGTGGATATTACAGTGGGGGAGATGTATGTGGATATTACAGTGGGGAGATGTCTGTGGATATTACAGTGAGGAGATATCTGTGGATATTACAGTGGGGAAGATGTCTGTGGATATTACAGTTGGGGAGATGTGGATATTACAGTGGGGGAGATGTCTGTGGATATTACAGTGGGGGAGATTTCTGTGGATATTACAGTGGGGGAGATGTCTGTGGATATTACAGTGGGAAAGATGTCTGTGGATATTACAGTGGGGGAGAGGTCTGTGGATATTACAGTGGGGGAGATGTCTGTGGATATTACAGTGGGGGAGATGTCTGTGGATATTACAGTGAGGAGATATCTGTGGATATTACAGTGGGGAAGATGTCTGTGGATATTACAGTGGGGAAGATGTCTGTGGATTTAACAGTGGGGAGATGTCTATGGATATTACAATGGGGAGATGTCTATGGATATTACAATGGGGAGATGTCTGTGGATATTACAGTGGGGAGATGTCTGTGGATATTACAGTGGGGGAGATGTCTGTGGATATTACAGTGGGGGAGATGTCTGTGGATATTACAGTGGGGGAGATGTCTGTGGATATTACAGTGGGGGAGATGTCTGTGGATATTACAGTGGGGGAGATGGCTGTGGATATTACAGTGGGGGAGATGTCTGTGGATATTACAGTGGGGGAGATGTCTGTGGATATTACAGTGGGGGAGATGTCTGTGGATATTACAGTGGGGGAGATGTCTGTGGATATTACAGTGGGGGAGATGTCTGTGCATATTACAGTGGGGGAGAGGTCTGTGGATATTACAGTGGGGGAGATGTCTGTGCATATTACAGTGGGGGAGAGGTCTGTGCATATTACAGTGGGGGAGATGTCTGTGGATATTACAGTGGGGGAGATGTCTGTGGATATTACAGTGGGGGAGATGTCTGTGCATATTACAGTGGGGGAGATGTCTGTGCATATTACAGTGGGGGAGAGGTCTGTGCATATTACAGTGGGGGAGAGGTCTGTGCATATTACAGTGGGGGAGAGGTCTGTGCATATTACAGTGGGGGAGAGGTCTGTGGATATTACAGTGGGGACTATATATGTTGTATGTGCGTTATAATTAATCAAAATTAGTCGATTAATCCCCAAAAAAAAACATGTACACGAAAATTGTAATCAGTAACAGCCCTACTAATTTATATATATATATATATATATATATATATATATATATATATATATATATATATATAAAAAGTTATTTGAATCTGTGCACAGGTACAGTATATCTTATTTCTATTGCATTGCAGGTCAGTGGCCAGACCTGAACCTTGTAGCTCTCCTACAGCTTGTGTCTATCTGCCCCATATTGGCACTATTAACTGGATTCAGATAGCTTTACGCCGGTGTATCAGTAGATACGCCGTCGTAACTCTGAATCTACACCGTCCTAAATTTAAGCGTATTCTGGAAACCAGATACGCGTAAATTAGGCTAAGATACTACGCCGTCGTATCTTAGGGTGCAATATTTAGGCTGGCCGCTAGGTGGCGCTTCCGTTGAGTTCGGCGTAAAATATGCAAATGACTAGATACGCCGATTCAGAAACGTACGTGCGCCCGGCGCATTTTTTTACGTCGTTTATGTGCGGCTTTTTCCGGCGTAAAGTTAGTCGAAAAAATAGCTGGCCTAGTCAATGTTAAGTATGGCCGTCGTTGCCGTGTCGAAATTTGTAATTTTTACGTTGTTTGCGTAAGTCGTCCGTGAATGGGGCTGGACGTCATTTACGTTCACGTCGAAACCAATACGTCCTTGCGGCGTACTTTGGAGCAATGCAAAGGACGGCGCATGCGCCGTTCGTACAAAACGTCAATCACGTCGGGTCACCAATCATTTACATAAAACACGCCCCCTTATCCTCATTTGAATTAGGCGCGCTTACGCGGGCCCCATTTACGCTACGCCACCGTAACTTAGGAGGCAAGTGCTTTGTGAATACAGCACTTGTCTCTCTGACTTACGCCGGCGTAGCGTAAATACGATACGCTACGCCGCCTGAAAGATGTGACGCCCTACCTGAATCTAGCTATATATATCCACTGTAGCATTTGCATTTTGCAGAGTAGAGTAGGGACTGGCCAGAGAGAGATTACTTTAATGCCGTTGGCCAGCTTACGCATGTATTGCAGTGTATGTTCTTGTGTGAAGTTTCCTAGACAAGATGTATAGCAGTGTACAGAGGGTTCGTGGAACATTCATAGGGTATGTAGACATGACATAAAGATCACACACACATCTGTTTAACAGATGTAGTCAGTGTTGCAGGATCTGTAACCGGCCCCTAGAGGAATCATTAAACACGTAAGGCTGTAGCATTGGAAGCACGTCTTTAATCTTTAATATTTTACATAGGCAGTTTGTGGACCCCGAGTTCTATCCAGACAGCTTGCCGTTTCATATGCAGTAAAACCTTGGATTGCGAGCATAATTCGAAACTCAAAAGATTCGTTCCACAACCATTTATTTATAAGTCCTTCAGTTTATAGTCCATATTAAAAGATTATAGCAATGTGATAGGTTGTGTAACCATAAAATGTCCATCCACAAGGGGATTAGAAGCAAATTTAACCACTTGCTTACTGGGCACATAAACCCCCTTCGTGCCCAGGCGAAATTTCAGCTTCTGGCACTGCGTCGATTTAACTGACATTTGCGCGGTCGTGCGACGTGGCTCCCAAACAAAATTGATGTCCTTTTTCCCCCACAAATAGAGCTTTATTTTGGTGGTATTTGATCACCTCTGCGGTTTTTATTTTTTGTGGGATAAACAAAAAAAGAGCGACAATTTAAAAAATATATATATTTTTTTTACTTGTTGCTATAATAAATATCCCATTTTTTTTTTTAAAAAAATATTTTTTTTTCTCAGTTAAGGCCAATACGTACTTTTCGACGTATTTTTGTAAAAAAAAAAAAGAATCGCCATAAGCGACTGGTTTGCGCAAAAGTTATAGCGCCTACAAAATGGGGAACAGAATTATGATTTTTATCATTTTTTTTTTTTTAAAGGTAATGGCGGCAATCTGCGATTTTTATTGGGACTGCGATATTGCGACGGACGTATCGGACACTTTTGACACAAATTTGGGACCATTCACATTTGTACAGCGATCAGTGCTATAAAAATGCACTAATTACTGTATAAATGTGACTGGCAGGGAAGGGGTTAACACTAGGGGGTGAGGAAGGGGTTAAATGTGTATCCTGGGTGTGTTCAAACTGTGTGGGGGGAGGGGGGTGACCGATGCTGTGTCCCTATGTACAAGGGACACAGATCGGTCTCCTCTCCTCTGACAGCACAGCTCCACGTCCCTGCTGTGTTCCCGACGATCGCGTGTACCCGGCGGACATCGCGGCCGCCAGGTACACGCATCGGCTTCCCAGCGATGCGCCGGGACAGTGTTTACCCGCTGCGCGCCCCCCAGAGGCGCGCGCGGGTAATGCACTTTAAAAGACGTCCACTTGGCACTTGAGAGCCGCGCTGTTGACGTATTTTGTCAATAGCGCGGGTCTCAAGTGGTTAAGCAGGAGCTACAGAGTATAAAAGAGAAGAGAGGCGCCTCTATGTGTAGCAAAATGTTATTAAATGTTGTACCTTCATTAAATGTAACCATATTGCTACACTTAGAGGCTCCTCTGTTCTCTTTTATTCTCAGTTGTGACATGACACTATTCTTATATCAAGACATCGCTTGTATATCAAGGCAAAATTTATAAAAAAAAAGTTACTTGTCTTGCAAAACGCTCTCAAACCAAGTTACTCTCAAACCAAGGTTTTACTGTATTTGCTAACTGATACAGTTGAACCTCTGATTACGAGCATAATCCATTCCAGGAGAATGCTCGTAATCCAAAGAACTCGCATATCAAAGTCAGTTTCCCCATTAAGGTCAATGGAAATGAAAATCATTTGTTCCGCATTGAATTCAATACCGCATGTGGCCAGAGGTGGGGGGGGGGGGGGTGCCGGAGAGCCTTGGAAACAACCGGAAAGGCCAGAGGACACGTCAGCTGACCTCGGCAAACATGGGAAAGGCTCGGAAACTGTGTATTTCCGTATCTTTCCGAGCATTGCCGATCGGCTGCGATCGTCGCTGTTCGGCTCTGCTCGGCTTCAGCGCCCCCGCACCTTAGGCCAAATGCAGTACTGCAGGCCCTATTAGGTTGAATTCTGCTCGTCTTGCAAAACAACACTCGCAAACCGAGTCAGAATAATAAAAAAAAAAGTTAATTAACCGTGTTACTCTTAAACCGAGGTTCCACTGTATCTTATATCTTTGTTACAGTAAATGTGTGCTTTACAAAATAATATTCATTTAAATACCGTGCCTTGAAAAGGTATTCATACACCTTTGAAATTTTCCACATTTTGTCACGTTACGCAGTGTACTTGTGGCATGTGTGCAGGTTAGCTGCACTGAGCCATAGACTTCTATCATACAGTATCCTCCTGTGGGTTTGGCGCTCTTTCAGAAAGCCCACCACACTTGCAAGATGTAAAAGAAGTCTATGGCTCAGTGTAGCCAACCTGCAGGAGCACTGCGCTGCACCTGTGGATCAGTGAAGAAGCAGTGGGACTTAAGACAGTAAAGGCTCATTTACATTTTCTGTATGGGGGGGCGGTAAGACCACATAGTTCATTGTGGCGCACGACTGGTTACCAAATCACTTAGGTGGCCCTCGCTCTTCAAAAGGTTGGTTGAGCACCCCTGCTTTAAAGTATTTTGAGAGCCAAATATTAATGAAAAAGGGTTCTGCATACACAAAATCGATTAAAAACGCAGATTTTGAGGCCTCTACACTCAGGTTGTGTTCAGCAGAATAACCAACATATGGTAGACAGATGGATAACAGATTTCATACAGCGCACCTTTCAGTGATATTACAGCTCTGCATGAAAACATTTCTGGCATTTCAGAACAGTTTTACCTTATTATGGTTAAAAAGCAGTCCTTGAGCCCCTGTTAGGTAATATTGCCTACTCCCTGGTGTGGAGAAAGCCTCTTGAGGGGGCGAGCAGGAGTGTCAGGACCCCCACTAACACACAGCTCCTTTATCTGCAAAGTAGAGAGTGTCCTGACTCTCCTGCTCGCCCCCTCCCCCCTCAAGAGGCTTTCTCCACACCAGGGAGAAAGCCTTGCATTACTGTGTGGAGTTACAGACAGAAGAACAGGAAGTGAGGATTTCTCAGAAGAAATAAGGACATTTAAAAACAAAATGGAAGGATGAGGTAAGTGAAGGAGGACTGCACTAAGGGAAAGGAAGCTATTTAGGGAAAAATAATTGTACCTTTACAACCCCTTTAATTGGCTCCTGTCTGAATTGGCCCTAGTATGTGTGAATATGAGTTAGATTGTAAGCTCCTTGAGGGCAGGGATGTGAAAAAAAAAATATATAAATTGCTGTGTAAATGGATAGTGCTATAAGGCTCAGTTCACAATGGGGCAACCTGAAAGTTGCGTGATAGAAGTCACCTTGAATTAGTACAGGAACCTTTACTAAAGTCGGAGCGACCTCAGTCGTGCTAATTAAGACAGCTCTCATTGATTAACATGGGATTTTACATTATGTGACTTGATCTCCCAAGTCAGATCCTAAGTCACAGCAGTGTGAACCGAGCCTAAAAGTACTTGAAAAAGGCATATTGTGGCTCCTGTGTACTTGGCGAGTTCTTGGAGGTTTACATTTCTTACAAGTCATTTGTGGCTGACCACAGTCTACTTACACGGTGATAACAAAGTTGTGCACAGAGCAGATCCAATCTCCCTTATTGACAGCTCACTCTGCAGATTATGGGATAACTTTAAGGGACGGTGACAGTGTTAAAATGCACCAGGCTATCCCACTGCTGAAATCTCCTTGTTGCCAATAACCTGCTGTTCTAGGGATGCCATCTCTCAAGTTCGGTCAGCGTAAAGGCCAGATAATCGCTGATCCCTCATTTTCTAAACCGCAGAGGTTGTACAAAGCAGCTGGAGCCCTGAAATCCTGTGTCAAAAGCAGAGGATGTGATGAGTTGATCACCACAGACATGGGCGGCCGCTGAAATTTTTTCAGGGGGGGGGGCGCTTGGGCAGCAGCGATACACAATCGCATTTAACCCTTTCTTCAAACACTAGCGAGGCTTAAAAGAGCCCCGCTATCGGCCAAACACGGCAGCTAAAATTATGGTAAAGCGCCGTTTTACCGATAATGCGGCCAGCTGGCAGTGTGAAAGTAGCTCTTCAGATAATTCAGCTTCAGTCCATGCCCATATAAATATAGCCTACAGAATGTACAGATACCCCTTCAGCACAGATGGACCCCCCCCTTCAGGACAGATCCCTCCATTAAGCACAGATGGACCCCCTCCTTCAGCACAGACCCCTCCATTCAGCACAGATGGACCCTCTTTAAGCACAGATGGACCCCCTCCTTCAGCACATACCATCCTTCAGTACAGACCCCCCCTTCAGCACAGATGGACCCCCTCTTCAGTACAGACCCCCCCCTTCAGCACAGATGGACCCCCTCTTCAGTACAGACCCCCCCCTTCAGCACAGATGGACCCCCTCTTCAGCACAGATGGACCCCCCCCTTCAGTACAAAACCCCCTTCAACACAGATGGACCCCCCCCCCCCCCATATAGTACCTCAGATCAGCCATTAGCACGGTACAGGCAGCGGGTTCCCGCCTGTGTACACATAAACATTGGAGGGGGAGGCGGCTTCACTCAGCTCACTGTGCCTGTGTGACATCCAGCCCGGGACTGCTCAGACAGCCCACGGCCGCGAGACTCTTCAACACCTTCTGTTTTTTTGGGGGGGGGTGTCAATTGCCCCCCCTGCCCTATGGAGCGGACGCCCATGACCACAGACCTCACCATGCCACCAGATCACCACCGACCTCACCATGCCACCAGAAGAGTAATGAGTTCATCACCACCGACCTCACCATGCCACCAGAAGAGTGATGTGATGAGTTCAGAAGCGTGATGTTTTTAACATCGTTTTTGAAATGATCGATGCTCCCTGCTGAAACCACTGCGCTGTGGAAGAGACTTCGCAGAGAGACAGAATGGGGATCTGTCAATTTAAACAGATTCCTGTTCTGTCAGGGGGAGTAAAGAGTGATCGTCTGTTCCTAGTGATCTCTCTCTCTCTTCCCACGAACTGTCCTCCGCACTCCCAATAAAAATCGCAGATCACCCCCATTACTAGTTAAAAAAAAAACAGTATAACAAAAATGCCATAAATCTCTCCCCTATTTTGTAGACGCTATAACTTTTGCACAAACCAATTAATGTACGCTTATTGCAATTTTATTTACCAGAAATATGTAGAATACATATTGCCCTAAACTGATGAAGAAATTTTTTTTTTTTTTTTTTACATTTTTTGGGGATATTTATTATAGCAAAAAAGTAATAAAGTGTTTTTTTTTTGTTTATAGTGCAAAAAATAAAAACTGCAGAGTTGATTAAAATACCACCAAAGAAAGCTCTGTTTGTGGGGGGGGGGGGGGGGACGACGACGACACATTTGGTTTGTGTACAACACACTGCTCGATTACTTCTGCCTTACTTCCTGGACAGATTTTAGGTCAAGACACAGGAAGAAGTTGACCAGCTGACATCATTAACACACCTTGCATTATCAGCCCTCAGCTGGTCAACTCCTTCCTGTGTCATGACCTAAAGTCTGTCCAGGAAGTAAGGCAGAAGTAATCGAGCAGTGTGTTTAAACAGCTTTGAAGAGAGTGAGGTAAACCGGGGTAGAATTAACGGAAAGCCGTTTTATTTTTGCAAAATAAGTACATTAAAAGGAGAAGTATAGCCAAAGCTTGTTTGACTGTACTTCTATGGAACACAGGAGTGCAATTCGTTTTGCACCCACTGAAGTCCGCTCTCTGCTGACGTCACCAATGTCAGTCAGTCAGTCCAGGCACCACGTCATCCCAACCACGGAGTCTGAATCCGCCAGGTTCCTGGCCTGACGACCGCCTCAGCCTCTCAGCGAGCCGCTGAAAGCCTGACATAGCTGCTCTGCCCCCTCCACAGCCCAGTGCTCCAATGACCGAGGAGGGGGCAGAGCAGATAGTGGTGACTGACAGTCTACAGCTCTCTGCCCATGGAGCTCTGAAAACCAAGAGATTGGCGATGTTTGATCGCTCGGTTCTCAGTGTAAAGGTGCCGGGGGACAGATGCGGCATCGGAGCCATGCTGCATCCACCTAGGTAAAAGTATGACTGTGCAAAAAATAATAAATATTCCTTTACTTCTCTTTTAATATTATTAGGGCTGTCCCGATACCGATACTAGTATCAGTACCGATACCGAGCATTTCTCCAAGTACTTGTATATAGGGGAAAATTCACTGATGCTTCACCCGATACTTGGGCAGTCAGGGATGATCGGTGCGGCGGGGGGGGGGGGTGGAGTTACAAGCACCGATCACCCTGTATAGATTGCAGTACAGTTGACAGCTTCTCCCCGAACCCCCCCCCCCCCTTTCAGCTGTTTTAGTGAAATCAGCGGTGATCGGGGGTTGTAACTCCCCCCAAAGCCGCGCCAATCACAGCTGACTGTCCCTGTATCCTCCTCCAGTTCATCCGTGCTGCTCTCCCCCTCCATTATTCTGCTCTCCCCCCTCCATGCTTCTGTCCTCCTCCGTTATTCTGCTCTCCCCCTCCGCGCTCTGTGTCGCTACTGTCCTCCTCCGTTATTCTGCTCTACCCCTCCGCGTCCCCCCTCTGTGCTGCTGCTGCTGTCGTCCTCCGTTATTCTGCTCTCCCAATCCGCCCTCCGTGTACCCCCTCCGTGCTGTTGCTGTCCCCCTCCTTGCTCTGTGTCACCCTCCATGTCCCCCTCTGCACTCCGGAGGTAGGAGCCGCTAAACCCTGCTCCTACCTTTTCCGAATGAACAGAGTCGGTGATCACTGACTCTGTCCATTCATATAACTGAAACATCATAACCTGTGTTTACGATGCTTCAGTTTATGAATAGAGAGGAGCCTCTGTCTCCTCAGTGCAGCTGAGAAAGGGACTGGGGAATCTGTGTCCTTAGTCCCTTTCTCTGTCTCACAGGGAAGATGTCAGAGGTCTGTTAAGACCCGTGATATCTCACCAATGCCCCCCAACAAAATTTAAATTTAAATTTGCATTTAAAAAAAAAAAAAAAAAAAAAATTGTAAATAATAATAATAAAAAAAAAAAAAAAAAAAAAAAAAACACACACTGAAAGCCGGTTCACACACAGGCGGCACGACTTTTGGGGCGACTCGGCAAGGCGATCTCAAGGCGACCTGAGAGGCAACTTGCAAAATGACTTCTGTATTGAAGTCAATGCAAGTCGCCCCGAATCGCCCCCAAAGTCGTACAGGAACCTTTTTCTAAGTCGGAGCGACTTGCGTCGCTCCTATTAGAACAGTTCCATTGACTACTGCGGACCGCGACTTGTCAGGCGGCTGAGTCGCCTGACAGGTCGCCCCTGTGTGAACTGGCTCTGACACCATCCACTCCCCCCCCTTAGAAACCATTGTAAAAAAAAAGAATAAAAACATAAAAAATTAACATAAAATAGTAAAATAAAAAAAGATACTATAAAAAAAAAAAATAAAAAAAAAAAAAGTATCGGTATTCGGCATCGGCGAGTACTTGGGGGGGGGGGGGGGGGGGAAACATATCGGTACTTGTACTCAGTCTTAAAAAAAGTGGTATCGAGACAACCCTAAATGTTATATTGGTACACAGGGGATCTGGAATTTAGAAAGAAAAAAAGAAAGAAAAGAAAAAGGTGAATTTAGCCTTTAAAACAAGTTCACCTGAAAAGTCCCACTATTACTTTGCCCATTCGTTCTCTGAAAAGGGCCCCTACCCAAACCCGCAGCTACTCACCTATCCAGCGACCCCCTCCTTCCACTACCTCCCTGATGCTTGGGTCTATACCCAAGCACTAGGGAGGTCTATAGAAGCACTAGGGAGTTATTGTGGACCTCGCTAATCTGGAATAAGGCACATCAGAGGGTAATAGTGTACTGGCACATTATATCAAAGGCTCAGAGGACCTGCCACGGATTTTGTTTTACGTACATTAAAATACTCCAATCACATACAGGGAAGTCTGGTGAGGACAGGAGCCATGTAAGTGTACTTACTGCGGGGCTCTGCATCGCAACACCTTCCAGCATTTGGTTATACATTCATATTAATATCAGGCAGACACAAAGGGAAAAATAAAATAAAAAAAACAACAACAGGGTGAACAAAAAAACTTTACTCTAAAAGTATTTAAATAAGGCAATTCAGAAAACACACTTCTGGGTAATAGAAATCACATGGAGGGAATCTAAGACCACGCTGGGCTGAGCTCTTCTAAAGCTTTACCAACTCGCATTCACTTCATAGGTCATTCCATGCCATTAGCGAGTTGTAAAACTGCATGAAATTTGCGAGCTACCTTAAAGTGAACATGTGCTCATTTAGAGCAAAGCAACAGGCTTGCTTTAATCTTCTTCTCCTTCTCTGCAGCATACACCTTTCCTTCGCTCCCCCACTGCTCCATTCAGTAGCTGGAGCCAAAAGGAAACACCTGGTATTAGGGTTGTCCCGATACCGATACCAGTATCAGGACCGATACTTGTACTCCCGCAAATGCCCCCGATGCCAGATCCGATACTAACCCCCCCCCCCAGTCGCCGCCGCAATGCCCCCGCCGCCTATTTAATCAGCGTGCGGGGAACATTACAGCTTTCATTTGAATAGCTGTCTGTTCCCCGCCGCGTATAGACACTCCCCCTTGCTCGGGATTGGACGAGTGATCTGTCTATCAAAGTGCAGATCACTCGTCCAATCCTGAGCAAGGGGGAGTGTCTATACGCGGCGCGGCAACAGACAGCTATTCAAATGAAAGCTGTAATGTTCCCCGCACGCTGATTAACTAGGCGGCGGCATCTAGCTATGGGGAGACATGGCTGCATATGTGGGGGGGCATGGCTGCATATGTGGGGGGGGGGCATGGCTGCATATGTGGGGAGGCATCTCTGCATATGTGGGGGGACGTGGCTGCATATGTGGGGGGACATGGCTGCATCTGTGGGGGGACATGGCTGCATCTGTGGGGGGACATGGCTGCATCTGTGGGGGGACATGGCTGCATATCAAGTACTCGGTATCGGCGAGTACTTGAAAAAAAGTATCGGTACTTGTACTCGGTCCTAAAAAAGTGGTATCGGGACAACCCTACCTGGTATGTCCAAGTATAAAGGAGCATGTGATGGCACTGGGCCAATCAGTACTGTCACAGAGTCCACAGCCATGTGTAAACTGGAGCTCTGGAGACTTGTAACTCGCACTGGGAACTTAATCCTTATACACACGATTGGATTTCCAACTGACTTTTCCGTGGATTTTGCTCCGAAGGGCGTTGTCCGTGAACTTGGTATGCATACACGCGGCAGAACACGAACGTATTGACGCAATAGACATACTACGTGGTTTTTCTGCTCTTTACCGCCACCCTTTGGGCAACTTCTGCTACTGTTGTCTGATCTTTAGCGTTGGTTCTGAGCATGCGTAAACACGCAAGTACTTTGGACTTTAGTCCGATGGACTTGTGTACACCCCATCGGATTAGCCGACGTAGGACATTTGTTGCCGGAAAGTTTGTCTGTTCACACTGCGAACATTTGTCCGATGAAAAGGTTTGTCCGATGGAGCGTACACACGGTCGGATCTGTCTGAGGTTTGTTGTCAAAAAGTCCGATCGTGTGTGTACGGGCCTCAAGCAAAAGGAATGCAATGAAGGAAGACTAGAAAGGCAAACCGCTTCCAAGGCACCCGTGGGATCCTCTGCTGTCGTGTAAAGCTGGGCACCTGCATGGTCCACAAGCAAGTAGAACAAAAGTGGCGGCACTTCCAGCAAAAATATAAATAAAAAATCCCATATTGCAGATCCATTAAAAATGAAGACAGACAAGGCAGAAATCACTCCCAAGGTTTAGCAAACGCATTTTACACGGCTGTGCTTAACCACTTCCTTACTGGGCACATATACCCCTTCCTGACCAGGTGAAATTTCAGCTTGTGGCACTGCGTCACTTTAACTGACAATTGCGTGGTCGTGCGACGTGGCTCCCAAACAAAATTGACGTCCTTTTTTCCCCCACAAATAGAGCTTTCTTTTGGTGGTATTTGATCGCCTCTGTGGTTTTTATTTTTTGCGCTATAAACAAAAATAGAGCGACAATTTTGAAAAAAAAACAATATTTTTTACTTGTTGCTATAATAAATAGCCCAATTTTTAAAAAAAAACACATTTTTTTCTCAGTCTAGGCGATACGTATTCTTCTACATATTTTTGGTAAAAAAAAAAAAAAAAAAAAAAATCGCAAGAACCGTCTGGTTTGCGCAAATGTTATTGCGCTTACAAAATAGGGGACAGAATTATTATTTTTTATTATTACTAATGGCGGCGATCAGCATTTTTTTCGTGACTGCGACATTATGGCGGAGACATCGGACACTTTTGACACATTTTTGGCGCCATTCACATTTATACTGCGATCAGTGCTATAAATATGCACTAATTACTGTAAAAATGTGACTGGCATTGAAGGAGTTAACACTAGGGGGTGAGGAAGGGGTTAAATGTGTACCCTGAATTGTGTTCTAACTGTGGGGGGAGGGGGGTGACCGATCTATGTCCCTATGTACAAGGGACACAGATCGGTCTCCTCTCCAGAGACAGGACGCTGTCTCTGTGTAAAACGGCAATGAGAGATGATCTCATATGTTTACATATGAGATCATCTCTCATTGGCCGCACAGATAGCATCGCAAAAGGCCACTCTGATTGGCCGTTCGCGGCGATCTGTAATTGGCTGTGTCCAAGGGACACGGCCAACACAGAGTTTCCCCGCTGCGCGCTCTGGAGCGCGCGCGGGGAACGCCCAAAGGGGCGGACGTCAATTGACGTCTAGTTGGATTTTCAGATCCGCGCTGTAGCCGTCATTCGGCTATAGTGCGGGTCTCAGGAGGTTAAGCACAGCCGTGTAAAATGCGTTTGCTAAACCTTGGGAGTGATTTGCGCGTTGTCTGTCTTCATTTTTAATGAATCGGATTGTTGGAGCTCCTCAGTGCAGGAAACGGTTTTCTAGTGCTGTAGATTTGGCACATTACAGACGGTTTTAACCCCACCAAAAAAAATCAAAACAGCCTTCCCCTACCGTGTCCTTTGCAGCCTCTGGTGCCTGTATTACCTTTACTGCCTTTCTCCTGCCACCAATTTAAAATAAATATTTTTTGGGTGTTTTTTTTTCTTCTATGGATTTTAACTTTTTCCCCCAAATCTTTTTTTTTTTTTCCTTTTTTTAAAATCGGAGAATGCCTTTCTTGTGTTTCCAGGGTGCTATAAATAGAATTGCAGAGAGCTTGTCTATTTATAGCACCCTCCCCGACACAATTTTCCAGCTGCTTTTATCTCCTGTGTCGGAGAACTTGTCATGCTGATAACAGAAGAATGGAGCCGCAGAAAAACACGGGACTCAGGACTTTGGCGAGAGATAAGTAAAAAAAAACACTACAGTACAGATATATGTGCCTAGGTCAGATTTCATGAATCGGGTTTACATCCACTTTAAAGTTCCTCTCTGACTTCCAAAAAATACAAATTTTCATGATAAAAATTACAGGGGTTCCAATCCTTCCCCACTCCATCTAAAACTAGAAAAATTGTCTTTAAACTTTAAGACCCCTTTCAAACTGGGGTGTTTTTCAGGCGCTTTTGGGCTAAAAATTGAATCTGTAAAGTGCCTGAAAAATGGCTGCCCGAGGGCTTTCACACTTTAGCTATGATTAAGCACTAGACCTCTGCGCGAAACGCGTCAGCTATTTATATCCCACTGCTTGCTGTGCTTTTATCCTTTTGCACAAATAAAGGCTACCTTTTTAGGGTTATTTTTTGGTGTGCGGCTGTCCATCTACTTTTCTTCTAATTTTTGGCTTTCACACTGAGGCGATGCGCTGGCAGAACGTTAAAAAAAAAAAAATCTTGCCAGCGGCATCTCTGGAACGGTGTGTATACCGCTCCTCCACTGCTCCTGCCCATTGAAATCAATGGGCATCGTTGCCGAACACCAGCAAAGAGCCGCTATGCGGGTGGTTTTAACCCTTTTTCGGCTGCTAGCGGGGGTTAAAGGCCGAAAACCTCCACAAAAATGGCGGTAAAGCGCCGTTAAAAATTACGCTTTACCGCTGCCTCCACCCCAGCATGAAAGGTGCCTAAAGCCCAACTCCAGGAAAGGAGAAGCGTGTTAACCTGATCCTCCATGCTGCTGGCAGATGACGTGTCAGCAATGGGCTGCCCCTTTGATGTTACACTCCAATACAGGGCTATGGACTGGTCTTGGCGACGTCAGGATCTTAGACTGCTGGGGGCGTGGGTGAGAAGATTCTGCAGTGACCGGTCTAGCAGTGCGGAGGATTGGGTAAGTAAATCTACTTTGAGAACTCCCCTAGACCAGGGATATGCAATTAGCGGACCGCCAGCTGTTGCAGAACTACAAGTCCCATGATGCAGGGCTCGACAAATCCCGGGCGCCAGGTCGCCATGGCGACTAGAAATAGGGTCCTGGCGACTTGGCTTGGAAGGGGGGGCCAAAAATAAATATATATATATATATATATATATATATATATATAAATATATATATATATTTTTTGTGAGCTGGCGCCATCTGGTGGTGGCCGTTGGTATTACAAGTTAAGCATTACAAGTTAAACAGCAATTCTAATGTCATTTTTCACTATTTTTCACTGCCATCTTCTTCCCTCTAATTAGAACCCCCAAACATTATATATATTTTTTATCCTAACACCCTAGAGAATAAAATGGCGATCGTTGCAATACTTTATGTCACGCCCTATTTGCGCAGCGGTCTTACAAGCGCACTTTTTTGGGAAAAAATTACACTTTTTTTAATTAAAAAATAAGATAACAGTAAAGTTATCCCCATTTTTTTTTTAATATTATGAAAGATAATGTTACGCCGAGTAAATCGATACCAAACATGTCACGCTTCAAAATTACGTCCGCTCGTGGAATGGCGACAAACTTTTACCCTTTAAAATCTCCATAGGCGTTGTTTAAAAAATTCTACAGGGTTGCATGTTTTGAGTTACAGAGGAGGTCTAGGGCTAGAATTATTGCTCTCGCTCTACCAATCGCGGCGATACCTCACATGTGTGGTTTGAACACTGTTTACATATGTGGTCGCTGCTCACGTATGTGTTCGCTTCTGCGCGCAAGCTCGTCGGGACGGGGCGCGTTTTCTGGCTCCTAACTTTTTTAGCTGACTCCTAGATTCCAAGCAAATTTGTCAACCCTGCCATAATGCATAGCAAGACTGACAGCCACAAGCATGACACCCAGAGGCAGAGGCATGATGGGATTTGTAGTTTTGCAACAGCTGAAAGTCCGCTAATTGCATATCCCTGCTCTAGACCTTACCAGGCAATTAACCCTTGCAGTGTGGCTGCAGCCCCAATACAAGGGATACGTTTTATGTTTTCTAGGAGTTGGGCCGTTATGTAAAATGACAGATTACTTCATTTATGTCATTTTTTGATTTCACTTGTAGTTCTACTTTCATTTAGTTTTCTGCATTATTACTTCACCAAAACTACAGGCAATCTCATATATTACCCGTTTATGTCAGAGGACTCTCTCAAGCACGCTATGCCTTCATAACAATTCATTCGAAAACAAATTAACTTGAATTGAATATTTTGTACAAGATATATACAAAGTATATGATTGTCAACCAAAAAGTTTCTTGTGATGAACCACTTCACATGATCACCAAAATGGATCTTAGAAATGTCACCAATGAGATAAAAAAGGATCCGGAACATTGCACAGATCGGTGTGGTCAGTCCAATTAGAAAACGACCCGCGATAGTCACTGGAATGCTCTTGGTTGGATCGGGGCCAGACGCGGCTCTTCCAGATAAAACCTCAGTGCACTTTATATCTTCCCTGGAAAGGCGTTTTGTCCTTCATTCGGTCTTCACTTCCTTGGCGGCTGCCTCTTTTACGATCGGCGCGGGTGGACTCTGAGTCTCAGGATCGTATCTGTGTTTGTAGCCGTAGGGACGGAGGTGATGCACCAGATACTCCAGCTGGTACATTGTTGTAGCATCTACGTAGTGAAAGGAGACGGCTAAGTCTGAGCAACAGCCGGGACCCTGGAATGGGAAAGAAATGAGAGAAACCAATTATACTTCTGTTTAATTACCGTATACTAATTACCGTATACTTCTGACTTTGACTTGCTGAACAAAAATAAACTCCTATGCGGCATATACTGCAGCTTATTTTCACTCAACATCTGTTCAGAAAATGTGCAGACTGCATCACCTGTAGAGTGTCCCAAACTAATTCCATGAAAAAATAAGTTCTCACATTGAAAAGAAAAAAAACGTAGACTGGGTTCACATATGTGCGGATTGGATGTGGTTTTCACTGCATCCAATTCGCATGACATGCGAGTTGAGTGGCATCTTGATATAGCGCTGTTATTTACCCTGTAGGATCTCAACGCGCTGGTACATATACAAGGGCCAATTTAGACAGGAGCCAATTTACCAGCATGTTTTTAGAGTGTGGGAGGAAACCAGAGTACCCAGAGGAAACCCAGGGAGAACATGCAAACTCCAGGCAGATGGTGTCGTGGTCGGGAATCAAACCAGTGACCCTTTTGCTGCTAGGTGTAAGTGCTAACCACTACACCACTGTGCTGACCTAATGACTGGCTCTCAATGGTGACAATTCACATATGTCCTGGACGGCAAAAAAAAGGGTCCTGTTCAGGTGCGCATTCAGGCAAAAATATCAGATCTGAACCTGTGAACAGAAATGCACTGGACCCCAAGCTGAAAACCACGGCCTATGTGAACCCGGCCTCAAAAGCCGAACATTTAAAGTTCCTCTCTCCTGCCTTAAGATAAAAAAGGCCTTCCGTGTGCAATAGCCCCCCTAATACTTACCTGAACCCCATCTCTATCCAGCAATCTCCATGAGTGCCTTGGCCGTCCGGGACTCTCCCTCCTGATTGGCACAGACACAGCAGCGGCGCTATTGGCTCCCGCTGCTGTCAAACTCAGCCAATCAGGAGAGAGAGGGCGGTGCCGAACCACAGCTCCGTGTCTGCTCTGGTGCCCCCATAGCAAGCTGCTTGCTGTGGGGGCCCTCAACAGGAGGGAGGAAGGGGCCAGGAGCTCTAGCCAGGAACCTGTGAAGAGGAGGATCTGGGCAGCTCTGTGCAAAACCAACTGCACAGAGTAGGCAAGTATAGCACGTTTGTTAATTTACTATAAATTAAAAAAAAAAATCACTTTAAAGTAGTTACATTTTTATTTATTTTTTGTTCTTAAAGCGGAGTTCCAGCTTGTAAAAACAAGTTAAAAGTCAGAAGCTACAAATACTGTAAACCTCGGATTGCGAGTAACGCGGTTAACGAGCGTTTCGCAATACAAGCAGTTTTTTTATAAAATCCTATTTTCATTTCCATTGACTTCTATGGGGAAACTTGCTTTGCCATGTGAGAGCTTTGGATTATGAGCATTCTCCTGGAACGGATAATGCTTGTAATCCAAGGTTCCACTGTAGCTGCAAACTTTTAATATAAGGACACTTACCTGTCCAGGGATCCCACAATGTTGGCATCCCAAGCTTATTTATCCATCAGCATCGGGTGCTGGCGCCGGCATTGCAAATAAGGGCAACCGGCAGTGAAGCCTTCAGGCTCCAAAGATGGTTTCCCACTGCGTGAGTCGCACTGCACTTTCTGAATGGTCCCGCCATCTTCTGGGACACACACAGGCCTCAGAAGGCAGCGTGTGGGGGGGGCTGAGGAGGAGGGGCCAGACATGGCATAAATCGCTGTGCAGTGATTTTACCAGGAAGTGGGAGCGGGTACCTGTCAAAATCAGGTACCTGCTCACTCCCCCCACCTGAAAAGTGCCAAATTTGGTAGTAGAGGGTGCGAACCAGAGGAGCTTCCCCTTTTGGGTGGAGCGCTGCTTTAATGCCTACATACAGGATGACGTCACGATCTGACCACATGCGTAGACATGCCGAGAGTGCTTTGCGTTGGTTAAAAGCAGAAGTTCTCTCATCGCCCCTCTTCTCCAGAGCCGCCATCTTTACTGGTTCCAACGGACATGTTCCTGTAGAAATGTCTGTGCATATAAGTGGGTGCTGAAGTGACCACCGCCTGGAACCGTAAATAGTCACAGCGAGAGAATGTCACCAGCACATGGATCTCCAAAGCTTTATTCAGCGATCACATTGTTACAGCAGGTAGCAATGTTTTGGGGTCCTGCGAGGCTCCAAAACTTTGCCATCTGCTGTAACTATGTGATTGCTAAATAAAGCTTTGGATCCGTTCTGGAAAAACATGGGTGGAGATTTACTAAAACTGGAGAGTCCAAAATCAGCTTCCAGGTTTTATTGTCAAAGCTTAAGGCTGGGTTTACACTACTACACTACTTTCATCCTACTTTGCTCTGCTACATTGGTCCTACATCCATCCTACTTTCATGAACAGGATACTACTTTGGTCCGACTTCAATGATATTCAATGGGCCTGAAGTAGGATCAATGTAGGACCAAAAGTAGTACAGGGAGCATTTTCAAAGTCGGACCGACTTGTGTAGGATGCTACAAGACGCTCTCATAGGGAAACATTGAACACAGAGCAAAGTAGGATGAAAGTAGTGTAGTATGAAAGTAGTGTAGTAGTGTGAACCCAGCCTAATAGAACAAGCTGAAGTTAGAAGCTGATTGGCTACCATGCACAGCTGCACCAGATTCTGAGTGCTCCAGTCTTAGTAACTCTCCCCCTAGGTGTGCTGGTGACTAGGGCTGGAAAAAAACTTGGTTTGAATCTCGAATCGAGTTGCGATAGCAAATAGATTCAAATTCTGACCAAATCGATTTTCATTTTTTCTCCCATAGGTCAGCGCTTCGCGGCCTCGCCTAAAAACCCTGCCCGCATCGATCCTGGGAAAAGGCTGCGAGCCCGCTCTCGCCCTTTTCCCAGGATCGCGGCGAGCTGCGGGCAGGATTTTTAGGCGAGGCCTAGCCCGTGGCCTTTTCCAGGACCGCGGCCGACTAGGCTGAAGCCCAGGACCTCGCCTAAAAAATCCTGCCCGCAGCTTGCTGTGATCCTGGGAAAAGGCAGCGAGGCCGGACGACGCTCGTGGCGAGCAGGGTTTTTTAGGCGAGGTCGTGGCTTCGGTCTAGTCCATGGCCTTTTCCCAGGATCGCCGTGGACTAGGACGAAGACGCGTCCTCGCCTAAAAACGTAGGACCGGCGCGGTGTCCATGAAAAAAAAAAAAAAAAATTAAAAAAAAAAAAAACACACACACACACACACACACACACACACACACACACACACCTCGATTCGTATTGTGAATCGAGTTTAAAAAATAAATAAATCGCAGATTTTTGCCTAAAATCGCCCAGCTCTACTGGTGACATTCTCTTGCTCTCGCCATCTTTACTGGGGGCACGTGCAGACATGTCACGAGTCTCTATCGGGTCTACAGGATATGACGGAGATCCCCACGCATGTGCAGACGCACTGTGGGATCTCTGGAAGTCCTCACAGCGTATCTGTGCATGTATGACCTCCAGCAAACTGGATCCCGAGACGTGCAAAGAAGCAGCCAAGATACCGTTTGTGAGAAGTTGCACACACACACACACACACATGCTGCAGGGGGGGTCATGTTATGTAACAGAACATAAAGCTCAATGTGAAGGATTGCGTTTTCCTTTAGAGCAGTGTTATTCTCCTTTAGGCAATACAAGCAGGAAATGTCAGCACGGCCACATTTCTGTGCATACTATAGATGAGATCACGTTAGCTTGGAAAAGGACACAACCAGTGGCGGAACTACCGCCATAGCGACCCACGCAGGCGCTATGGGGCCCGCAGCCGAGTGGGGCCCGCCGATGGGGAGGCAGATCGGTGCGCTGTGACAGTTACAGAACCGATGCTGTTTTTCTCTCCCTCCTGTCGGCAATATTTCTGTCACAGCGCACCGATCTGCCTCCCTGTTGTAGCCACATGTGATCCTCCTATGTCCTATAGGTGCCTGGTCTCCCCCCAGCGCTGCCTGTTTTCCTCTCCCTAAAAGCTGGGAGATTCGTCAGGACACTGTGAGAGCGGGGGAGAGCTTGCCTGTCTTAATGCACAGGCACTTCTGTGAACTGCCCAGGGGTCCTAGGTGCATGGGGGGCCTTTGAAGTTTCCTCCCAGCAGGTTCGGGCAGCAGTGGTAACAAGTCTCCTCACGTTGGCTCTCTTCTGCTACAGTGTACAGGTCAGTTCTGTTATCTGGCTGTGTCTGCAATGCTCTCTCCCTGGCATCCTCCTCCCCTCCTCAGACACTATCTGGCCGTCCTGCTCCCTGTCGTCCTCACACAGATCCATTCATCTTTGCCTGTCACACTGCTCCTCTCAGATGCTTGTTATCTCTCCCCCTCCCTTCCCTGACTTTTCCCTGCAGACACTTTACCTTTACACATGTGTGTCCCCCAGGATCTACAAACATTACAAATGTCTGGAACCCCCCCCCCCCCCCCACCTTGCACACCCCCAACACTGTTTCTTTACTAGGCAATGGAGATCACTCCCTCTCCCCTTCCTGCCAGACAGCCCATTTACTTTTTATACTATGGCTATTTATTACCAGCTTAGAGTATGCCCCATGCCCATCTCTGATTATCCCTCTCCAGTCTCCTTGACAGCGATCTATCTGCCCCATCTCATACCCACCCCCACTTTTACTCCCCCCCTTTTTCTCCCCTACCCCATGATTCTCATTCCCACCCCATTTTTTTTTTAGGGCTTAAGGAAGGACCCCGAGGTGGAGCATCTTACTACTGCTGCTTGTGTGGGTGAGATGTGTACTGTGTACTGCGCCAATCCCTGCTGACCCTCTTCTCCTATTCATCCCATGTGATTGGCGCAGTACATATCCCACCCGCACAAGCAGCAGTAGCAAGATGCTCCACCTCGGGATCCTTCTTTAACCCCTGCAAAGCACCAGAAGAGAGACAGAAACTCTGATGGGGAAGGAAGAGGGGAATTGTCTTTCCTGTTGTATATTTAGCCCAGTTCCCCTGTAAGTTTATACGTTTTTTTTGTGCTTGTGTATGTTAAAAATGATTTTTGTGGTGTATTGTTAGCAAAAATATTTGTTTTGATATTTTTTTAGGGGGGCCCTGTCAGGTAGGCTGTACGGGGCCCCGTGATTTCTAACAGCAGCCCTGGGCGCTGCGGCAACACAGGGGTGAAAAAATCCTCTCTACTGTCACTTGTCAATACAGAAGCGCTGCTGTATTTACAAGTGACAGCGCTCTCCTCCCGACAGCCGTTTAGAACCCTCTCTGCTCTACAAAACACATTGTCTATCTATCTCTATGTGAAAGCAGAGAGGGGAGGGGGGGAAGGGGTGGGGGGTGTACACAGACAGGAGCTGCTCCACTAGGGTGACCACATTTCCAAACTACCATTCAGGTACACCCCCCCCCCCCCCTCCCAAAAATCAGGTGGGATTTATGATTTCTCCAATCACAAGCAGGGGGCGGGATTGTGCTCCTCCAGGCATTCCCAGCCAGGGCAAGTACCGTCAGTGAGTAAAGCAGTGATGTGACGGCCTTTTTTGGGGTCATAAGATTGGCCGGGGGGGTGGCTGTGTCAGTTTCATTCCGGGACACTGTATTGTCCTGGAATGAAGGTGCCTGGGACAGACCTGCAAAATGTGGGACTGTCCCGGGCAATCCGGGACACGTGGTCACCCTATGCTCCACGGACATGCAGTGAGTTACAGCTTCTCTTCTGCAGCCCATCTCTGATGTTAGTTGGGTGACCGGAATGCTCACTACTGAAAGGGGGAAGAAGGGGGGTTGATGCCAGAGGAATGTGTATTGATGGGGAGAGGAGAGCTCTGTACTTGGGAAGGAGGGTACTTGCATGTGCACAGATCACCCCTAAATCCTGCACACTGTACACAGATCACCCTTAAATTCCCCCATACACAGCTCACCCCTCAATCCTTATACATTTTATATGTAGGTCCACCCGTATGATTTTTCCGTGCGCTTTCAGGGTTGGGGGACTTTTAGTTTTTTTTGGGCGGGGGGGGGCGTCATTGAAGGACCCGGCCTTGGGGCGGCAAAGGAAGTAAATCCGGGGGGGGGCCCCATACAACATTTTGCTATGGGGCCCTGTGATTTCTATTTACGCCCCTGGACACAACTTAGCATGACGGCGACTTTTTTACAAGTTTTTGATTGCTGAAATTACATCTGATATTTAGGTCTTAAAAACGCAGTAAAATATTTCAGGCCGGGTTAGGTTCACTTTAACCACTTCAATACCACCGGTCATGCAACACTGTATCCAAATTACATTTTTATAATTTTTTGGAGACAGATAGGTTTTTTTTAAATGGTACTTAAATCGCCACTGGTTTTTTTTGCTAATTAAATATTAATAATAATAATAATAATAATAATAATAATAATAATAATAAAAAAAAAAAGACTGAAAATTTTGAAAAGTTATAAAATGTTGCAAATAAGTAATTTTTCTTCTTCGCTGATAGGCTGCAATGATAGGCGCTGATAGGCTGCAATGATAGGCTGCAATGAGAGGCACACATAGGGCTGCCCCGATTATCAGTGTAAACAATGTACTGACAGCCTTGCTGGTTATTGTCTCTCTCTTCCTCATACAGACACAGCGGTACGTGAGGAAAGGACTGCCAATGACCTTCAAGTATGTCTACATGTGACCAGCTGTGATTGGACACAGCCGATCACATGGTAAAGGGCCCCAATCTGTGATCAGCTATGTCCAAAGAAGACAGCGGTCACAGTAGGGTTGCCACATCATCCCTTTAATCCACGACACATTAATTACACAGGTTCTGAGGTTGAATTAATGCAGATAAGGCACCAAATTAGTTTAATTACCACCTTAATCAGCCACCGAACCTGTGTAATTAATATGTGTCCTGAATTAAAGGGATGAGGTGGCAACCCTGGGTCAGAGTGCGCCTGATGCGCGCGCCCCCAGGAGGCAGGATTCAGGGAGGATGTCCATGGACCCCCCAGAACTGGATGACCAAGCTGTAGCAACTCCCACCACCACCCGGTATAGGCAACTCCCACCACCACCACCCGGTATAGCCAACTCCCACCACCACCCGGTATAGTTCAGTGTAAAGAAGTATTTCCAGTCCATTGCCTGTATTAGTTCTGCTCTTGCAGACTAATTGTAAAGCAGTGATGGATTAGAGAATGAGGTGTGTCAGGGATATTGCCGGGTGTATCCCTACTCCTTCCTATATATAGCAGGAAATATGTGCATAATGGCCCGAAAAGAACTGGACAGACAGGTCTGCTGCAAGGGCCACCTGAGAGGAACGTTTAACCACTTGTAGACCGGGCCTTTTTCTGTCACTTACATGTAATTATCAGTGTTTTTTTTTGCTAGAAAAAAGCTTTAAAGCAGAGGCCCTAGAAAATAAAATTGTGGGTGTTGCAATTTTTTTGTGTCACACGGTATAGGCACATCATTTGTTTCAAACACCATTGTTTTGGAAATATTACAATTTAATTAATTTTAGTGCACAAAAACATCCAATTGTTTGGTAAAAAATATAAGAGATGTTACACCGAGTATATAGATACCAAAAATTGAATGGGTTTAAAACTGCGCATGTCTGTGGGACGGCGACAAGCTACATTGTATTATCCATAGACAATGCTTTAAAAGCCTTTAAAGGTTATCATCTTAGGAGAACTGGTGCTATATGCAGCCCTCAAAATTTCCACTCGCCTACTAGCATTTGGCGAGTGGATTTAAGCTGGGGGCGAGTGATGCCAGGGCTGCATGACCAATCTCCCTCCAATCTGTGCCTACACTTAGAGTCCAGATGAGATTGGCGGCCGAAGAGGAAAGGTGCATGCTCGGGAAAAGTAGTCTGGTGAGCCGCGCACAGGCAGAGCAGTACACAGGTGCTCTCCTTACAATTCTCATTAAGCCATGGGACCTAACAGTATGACCTCTCTGAGTATGCCCCCCTCCCCCGGGCCCCGAACAATGTAGCTGGAGAGCAGAAAGTAATGAGTGAGGTGGAGGATTGCAAAAATGACCACTCCGGTGCAGCGCTCACTGAAAGTTGCCCTGACATGAGAGCGGCAGCCTTCTAGTTTGTGCAGTTTTCTTCTCCTTGTGCTCTATGTAAGTGTCCAACAGTTTAGCCTGAGCACTGTGAACAGACTGGTCTCAATGTGTGCTGTGCGCTGTCAGTGTGCGCTGTGCTATGGTGTCAATGGCTGTGCAGTTGTGTGGATCTCAGCGCTGGATTGTACTCCCTCCCGCTGTGCTGCAGCTCCTCTCCTCTCTGCCAGCCTGAATAAAAGGGGGAAGTGGGGACATGCAAGCGTGGAGCCGCACACACAGACTCCTGATGATGAGATGAATGGGAGAGAGAGAGAGGATGGATGGGAGTTGCAGAGGAGACAGCAAGAGAATGGGGAAGAGACCCAGTTCTAGTGCCCTGTCCCTCTGGTCTGCCCCCAGTGCCCTGCCCCTCTGGTCTGCCCCCAGTGCCCTGTCCCTCTGATCTGCCCCAGTGCCCTGTCCCTCTGGTCTGCCCCCAGTGCCCTGCCCCTCTGGTCTGCCCCCAGTGCCCTGCCCCTCTGGTCTGCCCCCAGTGCCCTGCCCCTCTGGTCTGCCCCCAGTGCCCTGTCCCTCTGATCTGCCCCAGTGCCCTGTCCCTCTGGTCTGCCTCCAGTGTCCTGTCCCATTTTGTTAAAGTTGTTGTTGGTAATATTTAAGTTTGTAACTTGATTCTGCATAAAACATTGTCATTCCATGAGATAATCTACTAGGGCGTGTTTACGGGTGCAATTAGGCGCAGGGCAGTGTATGAATTAGGTGGGGCAACTGGTGGCGAGTAACTCTTGAGGCCTGGCTAGTAGCTCAGGACTTGAAATTTTGAGCCCTGCCATATGTATTGCTCCCGATCTGATGTCACATGTGTGGTGCGATTACCGTTTACGTATGTGAAATATGGGGTAGTTCCTCAAAAATGAAGTATAGAAAAGTTAGGGGCAGGTATCATATGCATTTTTTTTTACAATTTACAAATTTACATTTTAACACCGCTTTTAAATGTATTGATTTTTTATTTTTACACTGGACCTCTTTTTATATTTATCACCTTTATTGTTCTAACAAAGAACGTAAACATCCCTTGTGATAGTAACAGGCAGTGAAGGGTCCTCTTTACTGAGAAATCTGGGGTCCATTTGACCCCAAATGTCTCCTCTGCCCTTAAATCAGTGTAACCGAAAGTGACAACATACTTTTCACTTCGTCTTAATGGTCGGAAAAAAAAACTGATCGGGGCCGTTCCAGTCCCTGATCAGCTCTATGGTCAGCTGGCGGAAGCGCCGGCTTCAGTCTCGGGCTCCCCATTGGGGTACTCCATGCTGCAATCTCAGGTTACCCAGTGGGATGGGAGAGCCTAGGAAGGTGGTGGGAGGGGTGGACCGCTTGTAAAAGCAATCCAGTGGCCAATTAGCTGCTAGGATTGCTTTAAGTAGAAAGTGCTCCGCCAGCTCTAAATAAATAAATAAAAAAAAAGGATACCTGCAGGCATCATCCCGGTAAAACCAAAGTCCGGCGATGTACTGGTAGGTCTCCCAGTGGCAAGGCATTAAAGCAGAAAGGGGTTGTTAAACCTCTGCATTTTTCACCTTAATGCATTAAGCTGAAAAACCTTTATTGCAGCAGCGCCCCCTTATACTTACCTGAGCCCCGTAATTCCCACGACAGGAGACTATTTGCATTCATACCACCCCTAAGTAATGCCCACATGTCAGCATGAACCTCCATGACTGAAAGAACTGAATTCCAATGAATGAAAGGGAAGTTCCAGGGACAGTCGGGATGGGGCTGAAAGACTAGATGCTGGATGTCCTCTAGCCAGAAAAATAGGCAGACTATTGGACTTGCTGCTGCTTATAATGCACAGCAGAGAGGAACCCGTACAACGGTGCAAGACTAAAGGGAAAGCGTCGCTCATCCGTAATCTTTTACATATACAGTGGAACCTCGGATTGCGAGTAACGCGGTTAACGAGCGTTTCGCAATATGAACACTGTATTTAAAAAAATCCTAACTTGGTTTGCGAGTGTTGTCTCACAACACGAGCAGGATTCAGGCCAAAGCAGTGTGCAGTACCGCGTTTGGCCT
This sequence comes from Rana temporaria, assembly GCF_905171775.1. Classification (NCBI taxonomy): domain Eukaryota; kingdom Metazoa; phylum Chordata; class Amphibia; order Anura; family Ranidae; genus Rana; species Rana temporaria. The sequence goes on from NC_053493.1 coordinate 26,693,289, forward strand.
GAGGTGGGGGGCGTCGGAGTCGAGCGGCGCCGTTTGGAACGAAGTCTTTCCGAGGTTTGCCAATGTGTCCTCTGGCCTTTACGGCCGTTTCCGAGGCTCTCCGTTGACCCCCCCCCCCCACACCTCTGGCCGCATGCGGTATTGCATGCCATTGAAGTCAAAAGAAACAAATTATTTTCGTTTCCATTGACTTCAATGGGGAAACTCTCTCTGATATGCGAGTACTTTGGATTACAAGTATTCTCCTGGAACGGATTATACTCGTAATCCCAGGATCCACTGTACAGTACATTGTAAGTAATGAGGATTCATTAGGAAAGGAGAGTTTAGGAGTAAATGAGATTTAATACAAGGCTCAGGCGGAAAGTCTGAAGCCAAATCCTTTAATGTGAACCTGTCCGGCTTACAAAGATAAGGCCGACAAATGACCTCCGTCCACCAGGTCCGGCCTCTTAGAAATCCAACCGCTGATCCCAAAGAAGGAAAACAACTTGCTACACAGGAAGAAAAAAATAAATCCCTTCATTTAATTGTGTTTGGGTACAGTGTCGCACGACCGCGCAATGGTCAGCTAAAGCGATGCAGTGCCGAATGGCAAAAAGTTCTCTGGTCAGGAAGGGGGTAAATCCTTCTAGGGGTAAAGTGGTTAAAGGGGTTGTAAACCCTCATTTATTTTAACCACTTCCCGACCGCCGCATGTATATGTACGTCCACAGAATGGCACGTACAGGCAAATGGGCGTACAGGTACGTCCCTGCCTAGACGTGGGTCGGGGGTCCGATCGGGAGCCCCCCCGCTACATGCGGTGGTCGGATTCCCGCAGGGAGCGATCCGGGACGACGGCGCAGCTATTCGTTTATAGCCGCTCCGTCGCGATCGCTCCCCGGAGCTGAAGAACGGGGAGAGCCGTATGTAAACACGGCTTCCCTGTGCTTCACTGTGGCGGCTGCATCGATCGTGTGATCCCTTTTACAGGGAGACACAATAGATGACGTCAGACCTACAGCCACACCCCCCTACAGTTGTAAACACACACACTAGGTGAACCCCAACTCCTTCAGCGCCCCCTGTGGTTAACTCCCAAACTGCAACTGTCATTTTCACAATAAACAATGCAATTTAAATGCATTTTTTGCTGTGAAAATGACAATGGTCCCAAAAATGTGTCAAAATTGTCCGCCATAATGTCGCAGTCACGAAAAAAAATCGCTGATCGCCGCCAATAGTAGTAAAAAAAAAAAAAAAAAAAAAAAAAATTAATAAAAATGCAATAAAACTATCCCCTATTTTGTAAACGCTATAAATTTTGCGCAAACCAACCGGATAAACGCTTATTGCGATTTTCCCCCCCAAAATAGGTAGAAGAATACGTATCAGCCTAAACTGAGGAAAAAAAATATGTTTTTTTATATATGTTTTTGGGGGATATTTATTATAGCAAAAAGTAGAAAATATTGAATTTTTTTCAAAATTGTCGCTCTATTTTTGTTTATAGCGCAAAAAATAAAAACCGCAGAGGTGATCAAATACCACCGAAAGAAAGGTCTATTTGTGGGGAAAAAAGGACGCCAATTTTGTTTGGGAGCCACGTCGCACGAGCGCGCAATTGTCTGTTAAAGCGACACAGTGCCGAATTGTAAAAACGCCTTTGGGCATTTAGCAGCATATTGGTCCGGGGCTTAAGTGGTTAAACAACAAATACTTACCTCCACTGTGCAGTTCGTTTTGCACAGTGTTGCCCCGATCCTCCTCTCCTGGGGTACCCCGGCAACGCTCGCGGCTCCTCCCCACATCAGTAAACCCCCTAGGAGAAGCGATCTCCTGGGAGGGTCACCTTGCGGGCGCGCACCCGAGTTCATCGTTTTCATGCATAGACACAGAATGCCGGACTCGGCCCCGCCCCCTGAGTCATTGGATTTTATTGACAGCAGCGGGAGCCAATGGCTGCGCTGCTATCAATCTATCCAATCAAGAGCCGAGAACCCGGGCAGAGAGGTACATCGCTTCTCCGCTGAGGGAACGAACAGACGGTCAGTGTCAGAAGTTTTTTCACCTTAATGCATAGGATGCACCAAGGTGAAAAAACACGAGGGTTTACAACCCCTTTAATGCCCCGTACACACGATCGGAAATTCCGACAAGAAAACCGTGGATTTTTTCTGATGGAATGTTGGCTCAAACTTGTGTTGCACACACAAATCTTACGATGAGCCGAGATCTATGAAGTTCAATAGGCAGTTCGGCTCTTCTGCTTGATTCTGAGCATGCGTGTTTTTTTGCACGTCGGAATTGCATACAGACGAACGGATTTTCACTTTTTCCGTTGGAAAAATAGAGAACCAGCTCTTAATCTTTTGTTGGCGGAAATTCCGACAGCAAAAGTCCGATGGAGCCTACACACGGTAGGAATTTCCGACCAAAAAGCTCACATCGGACTTTTGCTGTCGGAATGTCCGATTGTGTGTACGAGGCATTCGAGTTTCAATTTGTATGCAATCAGGCAGGCCCTTGCACTACATGGTTTTGGTATATCTGAAGACAAGGGGGTAGATTCAGATAGATTAGCGGATCTTTAGATCTGCGTAATCTATCTGATTTTCAATCCGCCTGCGCAAGTTTGAAAGGCTAGTGCTGTATTCAGAAAGCACTTACCTCCAAACTTGCGCCGGCGGACCGTAAATCCCCCGGCGGAATTCAAATTCCGCGGCTAGGGGGAGTGTAGTATTTAAATCAGGCGCGTCCCCTCGCCGATTTAAATGCGCAACCGGCTAAATTTGCCAGCGTGCATTGCTCCCAATGACGTCGCTAGGACGTCATTGGTTTCGGCGTGAACGTAAATTACGTCCATCCGTATTCGCGAACGACGTAAAATTCAAAACTCGGCCATACTTAACATAGGATACGCCACATATAGCAGGGGTAACTATGCGTCGGAAAAAAGCGACGGGCGGGCGTTCGTTTCTGAATCGGCGGATCTGCTCATTTGCATATTCGTTGCGAGTAAAACACGAAACGCCACTTAGCGGCCAGCGGAAGATTGCAGCCTAAGTAAAATGCAGATTATTTTCCTTTTACACAACCAAACTTTCGGCACACCCGAAAACGGCACAAAGAACGGAGAATCTAATTTCTTGCACAGTTTGCTTACTCGGCAGAGGGTTGAACTGCAGCCAAGACGGCACTCCGAAGGACAAAGCTTTCTTTCCTAGGTAAGCTTGGCTGCACATTCCAATGTTCTGGCTACTTGAAGGTGAATTGTAACTCCGGATAACCTGTGTGTGGCTGCAGACAGGCCATAAAGAAGAGCTGTAGATACTTCAATACTTCATGCTGTGACATGAACCCCAGCTGGAGATTTCTCCTCCTTATAAGTACACCTGAATACACACACACACACACACACACACACACACACACACACACATCTACAACAGCACTAAGCTGAGTTAATGAATGACAGTCAACGTGGGTGTAAATCTCCGTCTGGGGAAAAGGCACAGAATGTTTACTTATCTCCAAAGCGGGAAGTGTAATTTCTCTCGGTTGCTTCATTCCTATGTTATCAGCACGAGCCACTTCTGACAAGTAGAGATGGGCTCGGGTGTGTTCGGGATCCCACCAGGAAGCCGGCACTGCACACAGCCAATGACAGGCAGCAAAACATTTCCCGATCTGGGCAGTTGCGGACCAGGAAATATCTTCCTGCCTGTGATTGGCGGTGTGCAGTGTCGGCTTCCTGGCGGGATCCCGAACATACCCAAGCCCATTCCTACCGACAAGTTTTCAGGATACCAGAGATACATTTGAATGAATGAATGAAAAAACTTATAAAGCGCGGCGCATGCGAACTGAATCGCTTCCATTTGTGATGGAGAGGAGAGCTCAGCACACAGCTTGGCTATTCACAACACAGCTCTGCATCCTTCCCTCATTCCTGGGTGCCAAGTGTGAAGGGGGGTATGTCCCTTTCCTCCAATCAGCTCTCACACATTGTACAAGAGCTCTCAAGCCTGTGCACACGACTGGTTTTCCTGTTGGAAAAAATGGAGAAAAAAAAAAAGCCAGCTCTCTTTTTTCCCGCCGGGATTCCCAGCGGTTTTTAACCCAGAAGTTTTAATATGAGAAACACTGCGATGGAGCATACACACGGCCGGGATTCCTGACCAAAGCTCTCATGGCAGTTTTCCTGTCAAGAAACCCGGACGTGTGTAGGGGGAAAAAAGTTACAGAGCAGGTTCTCGGTTTTCACGGCGGACTTTTTACAGCTGGAATCCCGCACTAAAAGCGCCCGGCGTCACTATTTTTAGCATCGTTTTACCGTAGTTTTTGCGGCGCTTTTAACCTCCACCAGTGGCCAAAAAAGGGTTAAAAGAGCCCCAGTCGGTTCTGCCCATTGATTTCAATGGGCAGGGGCGCTTTAGAAGCGGGGAGTTCACCACTCCTAATGTGCTGCAAAGAAGCTGCTGGCAGGACTTTTTCCGAGGCCCTGCCCAGCGCACTGCTCCAGTGTGAAAGTCCTCTGGCTTTCACACTGGAGTGAATGGAATCGCTCTTTCAGGGCGCTTTGCAGGCACCACTTTTAGCGCTATAGCGCCTCAGTGTGAAAGGGGTCCAACAGCAGCTCTCCACCCTCCCCTCTGTGCTCCTGACAGATGAAGGATACCATCTAAAATCTTTACTTTTGAAGGAATGTAGAAAAGAGAAGACTGCAGATAAACAAGTAAAATGCATGTAGGAGGATTTGTTTAATCTCTGTGTATCATCTGAGGCCAGTCACTTCACTGGGTGTATGAGAGGGTTTACAAACTACTTCCTTACTGCGGTATAGCCGACAGACAGCTACAGCGTGACTCAGTTTTCCTGAGAGGGCATCCTTGGATGCCCTCCCGGAACCACGCCCCCTGCGCGCATTTGGCACGCTCTGTGATTGCTGTGTCCTTTGCACATAGCTGATCACAGATAAACATGTGCAACTTATGTAGAAGGTTTTTATTCTTCTCTATTCAACACCTGAGGCTAGTCACTCCAGTGTGCGTATGTGCATGCATGCATGCATGCATGCATGCATGCGTGTGTGTGTGTGTGTGTGTGTGTGTGTGTGTGTGTGTGTGTGTGTGTGTGTGTGTGTGTGTGTGTGTGTGTGTATGTATGTATGTATGTATGTATGTATGTATGTATGTATATATATATATATATATATATATATATATATATATATATATATATATATATATAATCACACACACTGGAACCTCAGATTGAGAGTAAAGCGGTTAACAAGCGTTTTCGCAATACGAGCGCTGTATTTTTAAAAATCCTAACTCGGTTTGCGAGTGTTGTCTCCCAAAACAAGTAGGATTCAGGCGTTTGGCCTGAGGTGGGGGGCGCCAGAGCCGATCGGTGCCATTTGGAAATGCTCAGAAAGACACAGAAATACTCCGTTTCCAAGGTCAGCAAAGGTGTCCTCTGGCCTTTCCCGAGGCTCTCCGGCGCCCCCCCCACACCTCTGGCCGAATGTGGTATTGCATGTCATTGAAGTCAATGCGGAACAAATTATTTTCTTTTCCATTGACTTCAATGGGGAAACTCGCTTTTATATGCGAGTACTTTGGATTACAAGCATTCTCCTGGAACGGATTATGCTCATAATCCCAGGTTCCACCGTGTATAACAGGGCTCGACAAATCCCGGTCGCCATGGCGACTAGAAATAGTGTCCTGGCAACTTGGCTTGGAAGGTGGGCAAAAAAAAAAATATATATATATTTTTTTTTTTGAGCCGACGCCATCTGGTGGTGGCCGTTGGTATTACAAGTTAAGCATTACAAGTTAAACAGCAATTCTAATGCCATTTTTCACTATTTTCACTGCTATCTTCTTCCCTCTAATTAGAACCCCCAAACATTATATATATTTTTTATCCTAACACCCTAGAGAATAAAATGGCGATCGTTGCAATACTTTCTGTCACGCTGTATTTGCGTAGCGGTCTTACAAGCGCACTTTTTTGGGAAAAAATTACACTTTTTTAATTAAAAAAATAAAACAGTAAAGTTACTCCCATTTTATTTATATTATGAAAGATAATGTTACGCCGAGTAAATTCATACCCAACATGTCACGCTTCAAAATTGCGTCCGCTCGTGGAATGCCGACAAACTTTAAAAAAAATCTACAGGTTGCATGTTTTGAGTTACAGAGGAGGTCTAGGGCTAGAATTATTGCTCTCACTCTACCAATCGCGGCGATACCTCACATGTGTGGTTTGAACACCGTTTACATATGTGGGCGCTGCTCATGTATGTGTTCGCTTCTGCGCGCAAGCTCGTCGGGACGGGGGGGGGGGACGGGAGGGTTGTCAAACCCTGGTGTATAATATTAATTTATATATATAAAAAAAATATATATATATATATTTATATACAAATTAGTGTGCTAATTGCCTTGCAATTTATGTGGACAGTAGATTGTAAGCTCCTTTGGATACAGAGAGATGTAAATGTTCCTACACACTGGTATAGCGCCCCCAGAATTTTATAGTAGAATACAAATGCAACAGTAAATCATTTCAGAGACTGACCTCTATGGCAGGGTAATAATTGTAATTCCAATACCAGAAAGTCCTTGGCAAGTAGCCCTGGATAAGATGGTGTTCTGGAACAAACGGGTGGAAGGTCTCCTTCCCGCTGGTGTCTCTGGAATCTCCCGCTTTGACATGAATGTTCTCCATACATTTCCCAAGCGCCATATCCTCCACCGAGGAGCTGTGGGTACATTTTTCTTCCTTGAAGGCATTCACGAACCTCTTCAGGGCTTCTTTGCTGAGCACATACCCAGCCCCCCCACTCATGTACCCCTGCTTCACGTAGGGCTTAAACCTCCTTCCAAAGTAAATGGGGTCTTCTGGCTTATGCTTTGACAAAAGCCAACGCAAGTTGTCCACCACGACATACGTGTCATCGTCGGCTTTCATGAACCAATCGGCCTCGTCCAGGTGGTGGTCGTGAACGTACTGGAAGGCCTTGATGGTCTTCCAATAAAGCTGGTCTCGGCCCTCCTTTGTGTCCAGACCCACTGTGGGGAAGTCTTTGTTTTCTTCGGAGCTCATATACAAGACTTTATTACACCTCTGAGCCCAGGTTGCCTTAACGTGTTTGGTCTTCTTGTCCAGGTTTTGAGGTCCGGTCATCACCCAGCAGAGGATTTTCACCTTCTTGTGCAAGTCTTCAGATACATGGACATCTTCATCTAAAGAGGAATGAGATGGCAATATATTAAAATTAACAGAGCATTTTTAACCCTTTCATGACTAAGACTATTTCTGACATTTGATGTTTACAAGTTAACCTCTTTGCCACCGCGCCATAGACAAAAGACGTCTACAGCGCGGTCGAGTTGTTCTGGGAGGACGTCCTCCCAGAATCCTCCTCTCGCGCGCCACCGGAATCATCTGTGAGCGCCAGGTCTAGAAGACCCGGCGCATCACAGATCGCGGTAAATTGCCGCTGATAGCGGCCGTTTACCACGTGATCGCTCCGTCAAATGACGGAGCGATCACTTGTAAAAAAAAAAACGGCGTCATGTGACGCCGGTTCCTCCCTCTCCTCTCTGTACCGATCGGTACAGTGTGAGAGGAGAGGAGAGGGGGAGAACGGAAGCAGCAGCAGCTGCTGTGGGCTGGATCTGTGAGAAATGCAGTCACAGATCCAGCCATCCTTCCCTCCCTGTGCAATACTCTGCAATAACACCAATACCCCCCCATACTCTGCAATACCCCCCCCATACTCTGCAATACCCCCCCCCCCATCATACTCTGCAATACCCCCCCCCCCATACTCCGCAATACCTGTTAATATGACAGAAACAAGATTTTTTTTAAATTTTTACAGAATTTTCAGTGTTTTTTTCTTTTATAGCACAAAAAATAAAAAACCCAGAGGTGATCAAATACCACCAAACGAAAGCTCTATTTGTGGGGAAAAATAAAATAAAAAATAAAAGGACAAAAATTGCAGATGGGTACAGTGTTGTATGACTGAGTAATTGTCATTCAAATTGTGAGAGCACCGAAAGCTGAAAATTGGTCTGGTTAGGAAGGGGGTTTAAGTGCCCAGTGGTCAAAATCCGTATTTTTTGGTTGGAAAATTACTTGGAACCCCCAAACATCATATTTTTTTTTTTAGCAGAGAATAAAATGGCGATTGTTGCAATATTTTATGTCACACGATATTTGTGAAGCTGTGTTTTAAACGCAACTTTGAGAAAAAATTACTTTCATGAATTAAAAATAAATAAATAATAATAATAATAATAATAATAATAATAATAATAATAATAATAATAAGTTAGCCAATTTTTTTTGTATAATGTGAAAGATGATGTTACGCTGAGTAAACAGATACCAAACATGTCACGCTTTACAATTGCACGCTCTCGTGGAATGGCGACAAACTATGCTACCTAAAAATCTCCATAGGCGACGCTTTAATTTTTTTTTACGGTTAGCAGGTTAGAGATACAGAGGAGGTCTAGTGCTATAATTATTGCTCTCACTCTGACAATCACAGCGATACCTCACATGTGCGATTTGAACATTGTTTACATATGCGGGCGTGACTTCCGTATGCGGGGGGGGGGGGCTTTAAAAATGTTTTACATTTTTTTCTTATTTTTAGATTATTAAATTGTGTTTTTAAAAATAAAATACAAATTTGATCACTTTTATTGCTGTCACAAGGAATGTAAACATCCCTTGTGACAGTAATAGGTGGTGACAGGTACTCTTTATGGAGGGATCAGGGGTCTAAGAGACCCCCAATCCCTCCTTTACACTTCAAAGTATTCATATCACCGAAAACAGTGATTCTGAATACAGTATTTTTTTTAAACCCGGTGCCATCGGCAGCCAAGTAAAGCGGATGTTGTGATGCCGCTTCCGTGTTTACATTTAGGAGACTGGCACAAAACAGTTTACGCCGGAAGTGGCGCAATGTGGATCGGATCTCCCGGTGGGATGGGAGGCCCGGTCAGAGTGGCGGGAGGGGGATGTCCCCTCCTGCTCCTCCGGTATAACAACCGGAGGGGCTTTTATCCGTATCGGTTGTTATGCCTGGATAGCCAATCGCCCGCTCTAAACAACGGTACCAAGATGATGCCTGCAGCTGTGGGCATCATCCTGGTATAACCCCCGAAAGTCGAGGACGCATATGTGTGTACGCTCGGCGGCAAGGGGTTAATAAAAAAAAATAAAGTATAAAATGAATGTTTGGGAAATGTAAAAAAAACACACACCACCAGATCAGCGTGCCTCAATAAAACTCTATACCCAAGCTGTTGTATATAAACCACGTAACGCATATGTGCAGCGATAAGGAATCTGTGGGCATCCAACGTCCCTAGGTGGGGTACACACTGCAAGAAAATCAGGTCTGATTTTTCCTGTTGTTTCACAGCAAATCAGAACCAATGAGCGAAGAAATACTCTTTTTTTTTTGTTTGTTTTGCATTCAAATAAAAAAAAAAACTAAGGTAAATCTAAAGGAAATGGAACAAGAAAATTGTATCATATGGCCAGCTTTTCTCTATCCAAAAATGGAAAAAAAATAAAAAAAAAAACTAAACTACTGGAATGTGTTTGCATGCAGTTTTGCTTTAATCCAGCAGCCACTACAGCCGGTTCTACGTACATAATGATGATGCATTGTGTGCAGATTAAATCTCCATCCAGTTAAACAGGACGGGTAGGATGCTGCCCAACCTTTATCAACAACAGGAAGGGTCTGATCCGGAGCACAGCTTCACTACACATCTTAGGCAGGCCATAGACTCTGCAAATTTTTTTTCCTTCCACCAAGGATGGAACTGGCCGATTTCCCCCATCAACGCAGTCAGCATAGATGCAGGCAGCGAGGCTCGGGATCGAGCATGCGCGATTTATCCAAAAGGAAGTGACTTCCTATGGGGAACTCACCGAAGAGGTGGAGCCAGGAGCAGAAGCGGGGTACCCTAGAAGGATAAAATCGGGGCTGCTCTGTGCAAAAGCATTGCACAGAACAGGGATGTATAACATGTTTATTATTTGAAAAGAAAATACCCTTTACAATCACTTTAACTACTTAAAGGGGTTGTAAAGGAAAGAAACTTTTCCCTAAATAGCTTCCTTTACCTTAGTGCAGTCCTCCTTCACTTACCTCATCCTTCCATTTTGCTTTTAAATGTCCTTATTTCTTCTGAGAAATCCTCACTTCCTGTTCTTCTGTCTGTAACTCCACACAGTAATGCAACACTTTCTCCCTGGTGTGGAGAAAGCCTCTTGAGGGGGCTAGCAGGAGAGTCAGGACACTCTACTTTGCAAATAAAGGAGCTGTGTGTTAGTGGGCGTTCTGACACTCCTGCTCACCCCCCCCCCCCCCAAGAGGCTTTCTTCACACCAGGGAGAAAGCCTTTCATTACGGTGTGGAGTTACAGACAGAAGAACAGGAAGTGAGGATTTCTCAGAAGAAATAAGGATATTTAAAAGCAAAATGGAAGGATGAGGTAAGTGAAGGAGGACTGCACTAAGGTAAAGGAAGCTATTTAGGGAACAAATGTTTTCCCTTTACAACCCCTTTAAGGACCGAGCCCGTTTTTCAGACTCTGTGTTTACAAGTTAAAAACAATTTTTTTGCTAGAAAATTACTTAGGACCCCCAAACATCATACATTTTGTGTATTTTGAACACCATATTAAGACATATGGACGGAAGTGACATTTTGATGTCGCTTCCGCGCTGCTACGGTATGGAGAGGGGTGGGGGGCCAGCTTTCTCTCACTCGTATCCATACCCAGCCACTGACAGATCCTGATCGGCTCTGCCGCTACCGACGGTTCCGGTAAGCGACAGAGAGCCCCTCTCCAGCCGCCAAAAACTGATCTCGTGGCGAATCCGCCGCAGGGACCACCATGATCGTTTACAGGACCGGCCGCTAAAAAGATGGATATCTTGGTTGTAGCAGCAGCCGCTCCCGTTACCGAGATATCCATATTTAACCGCTTGCCGACTGCCACACGTACTTATACAATCGCCAGAATGGCACGGCTGCGCAAATGGATGTATATACAGTGGGGATCAAAAGTTTGGGCACCCAAGGTAAAAATTTGAATTAATGTGCATAGCGAAGCCAAGGAAAGATGGAAAAGTCTCCAAAAGGCATCAAATTACAGATTAGACATTCTTATAATATGTCAAAAAAAGTTAGATTTTATTTCCATCATTTACACTTTCAAAATGACAAAAAACAAAAAAAATGGCGTCTGCAAAAGTTTGGGCACCCTGCAGAGTTAATATCTTGTACTGCCCCCTTTGGCAAGTATCACAGCTTGTAAACACTTTTTGTAGCCAGCCAAGAGTCTTTCAATTCTTGTTTGAGGTATCTTTGCCCATTCTTCCTTACAAAAGTCTTCCAGTTCTTTGAGATTTCTGGGCTGTCTGTCACGCACTGCTCTTTTAAGGTCTATCCATAGATTTTCAATTATGTTGAGGTCAGGAGATTGTGAAGGCCATGGCAAAACCTTCAGTTTACGCCTCTTGACGTAATCACCCGTGGATTTTGAGGTGTGTTTAGGATCATTATCCATTTGTAGAAGCCATCCTCTCTTTAACTTCAGCTTTTTCACAGATGGCATCAAGTTACCATCCAAAATTTGCTGAAATTTTATTGAATCCATTTTTCCTTCTACTCGTGAAATGTTCCCTGTGCCACTGGCTGCAATACAACCCCAAAGCATGATTGATCCACCCCCATGCTTCACAGTTGGACAGAGGTTCTTTCCATTAAATTCTGTGCCCTTTCTTCTCCAAACGTACCTTTGCTCATTCCGGCCAAAACATTTTATTTTAACCTCATCGGTCCACAGAACTTGTTTCCAAAATGCATCAGGCTTGTCTATATGTTCATTTGCAAAGTTCAAACGCTGATTTTTGTGGTGAGGACGTAGAAGAGGTTTTCTTCTGATGACTCTTCCATGAAGACCATATTTGTACAAGTATCTCTTTATAGTGGAATAGTGTACCACAACTCCAGTGTCTGCCAGATCTTTCTGGAGGGATCGTGCAGTCAAACGTGGGTTTTGAATTGCTTTTCTCACAATCCTGTGAGCTGTTCTGTCTGATATTTTTCTTGGTCTTCCAGATCTTGCTTTAACTTCCACTGTTCCTGATGACTGCCATTTCTTAATTACATTCCTAACAGAGGATATTGACATCTGAAAACGCTTTGCTATCTTCTTATAGCCTTCCCCAGCTTTGTGAGGGTCAACTATTTTCACTTTCAGTTTTCTAGACAACTGCTTAGAAGAACCCATGGTGCCAATTGTTGGGGCAAGGTCAGATGAGTCTGGGCATTTAAAACCTTTGAGATTGGCATCACCTGGTCTTCCCAGACGATGATTGAGAACAATCCATGACACTGGCAGGTCTCAGCTTTGCAAAGGGGGCAGTGCATGCTATAAATTCTGCAGGGTGCCCAAACTTTTGCAGACGCCATTTTTTTGTTTTCTGTAATTTTGAAAGTGTAAATGATGGAAATAAAATCTAACTTTTTTTGACATATTATAAGAATGTCTAATCTGTATTTTGATGCCTTTTGGAGATTTTGTTTGGGAGCCACGTCGCACGACCGGACAATTGTCAGTTAGGCTGCATTCACACCTAGGCGTTGGTCGTTTTTTTTTGGGCGTTTTTTTTTTTCGGCGTTTTGTCGCGCGTATTCATGCTTATTTGCGCGTTTGCATACAGCGTCGTCCGATGTTTTTGTACTTCAACGTTTTTTATTTTAGCCAATAGGAAAAATTATCATCTTTTCATCACTTGTTGCTATGTTGGTAGATTTGTTTAATCTTCTGCCTGGGAAAAGTTCTATTGATTAAAGCGACAAAACGCCCGTAGCAAACGCTCGTTGTCGCGCAAGTCACTTGAATCGAGCGTTTCCATTACTTTCTATGGGAAATGGAAACGCTCAAATACGCCCAAACCGTCCGATACATGCAACAAAAAAGGGTCCGGAACTTGTTTGAGCTTCAGGCGTTCGGCGTGCAGATGTGAACCATCTCCATAGGGTATAATGTTATTTTTCCCCTCCAGCGTATTGTAGCGTCGCGCTTCAGGCGACAAAACGCCTAGGTGTGAATGCAGCCTTAAACCGACGCAGTGCTGTATCGCAATAAGTGGCCTGGTCTTTGACCAACCAAATGGTCCGGGGCTGAAGCGGTTAAAAGTGCCGACGTATATATACACACATGATTCGGTCCTTAAAGTGGAGGTTCACCCAGAAATTACACTTTTTAACATTAGATTGAGGCTCATTTTGTCTAGGAGAATTGGCTAGTTTTTTTTTAAATCGAAGCAGTACTTACCGTTTTAGAGATGCATCTTCTCCGCCGCTTCCGTGTATGGGCTGCGGGACTGGGCGTTCCTATTTTGATTGACAGTCTTCCGACGGTCGCATTCATCGTGTCACGATTTTCCGAAAGTAGCCGAACGTCGGTGTGCAGGCGCAGTATAGAGCCGCACCGACGTTCGGCTTCTTTCGGCTACTCGTGATGCGATGGATGCGACCGTCGGAAGCCTGTCAATCAAAATAGGAACGCCCAGTCCCGAAGACCATACCCGGAAGCGGCGGAGAAGATGCATCTCTAAAACGGTAAGTACAGCTTCGATTTTAAAACAACTAGCCGATTCCCCTTGACAAAATGAGCATCAGTCTAAGGGTAAAAATTGTTTTATGGGTGAACTCCCGCTTTAAGTGGTTAATACCCTTCAATGACATTAAGACTTGTAAAGGAATTGTATACACCATATTCAATTTTTTTATTTTATTTTACATTTTTTCTCTGAGAAAGTGGCGTTACCCTTTAAGTGCACAGTTTTTTTACACTAATAACAACCATCAGCACAGATACGTCTCGTGTTGTTTCAGCTCTCTTATCACACACAAAGACGAAAGCCAAGTTACTTATCTATAACGTCACCTCAACTTAACAGTTCACCTCCTAACACGGGAGATCAGACGTAATCCCCGCAGTGATACTATCAGAGTGATAATACAATTACAAAGTGATTCATACCACCATGGCAGTACGTGTGCTAAAAATACGTCAACTACCTCTGTGCCAACAATCAATGTGTACAAAACGTGACTAAATCCTAACATTGTGACCCGCCTGGCCAAAGCACCCGAATGATTAGTTGTATGTAGTAGGTAAAGTAGTCCCCAAGTGAAACTAAACCAGAGAGGGGCACAGGAAAGCTTTATCTGGCTCACACACACACAACACCAAACATCTTGTGGCGTTTGCTCTTATGCCACGTACACACGATCGAATATTCCGCCCATCAACACAGCCACAAGCCACCCTGCAACAAGGAGGCATAATGTAACAACTATGGTGTCCCTCCGCTCTGTATCCATCTTTCAATAGTGTTCGTGAAATACCTTCTCTCGTCAAAAACTGCCTCCTGTGATGTGCGCATGCGCCATGGTCACATTACTCTGATCGGCAAATCAGAAAGGCTCTGTCCTGTGCACTATTCGACAGAGGGCACTTCGATAGTGCCTCATCAGTGCCGCTGTTTTAATATGCAGCACTGATGGATGATGGGCATTGATAAAGAGGCACTACTGATTGGCATCCTTGATGGGTCTGTACTAATAATCAATGCGCCGATTATCAGCGCAGACGCCCCCCCATCAGGAGAGACGCTGATCAGGTCTCCTCTACTCACCCCTTGCTAACATAAATGGAGGAAATGGCTCTGTGCATTTTCCTTAGATGAGTGGCGGCAACAGGAATGCAGAGAGAAAGGGGCGTGTCAGCCTCCGAATCCCTCTTACCATCACCCTTTTCAGGAAAATACTTAGAGCCGAGACAAGTGGCCGTTATGAAGAGGCCGTCTCCTTCCTAGCTATGGGGGTTGGTCTGGGCACCCCTCCGACAACATCCCTAGGAAGGAGACGGATGTTTTAACCCTTGCTATGAGATCAGACTGGGCTCCCCCCCATTTCGCTCCTGGGTGTTCAACAACACAGCTAGGAAGGAGGCAGCCACTTTATAGTAGTTGTTTTGGCTCTGCATTTTCCCGAGACAAGTGGTGGCAAGAAGAACACAGAGGGAAAGGAGGCGTGTCAGCCTCTGCATTCCTCTTGCCTGTCTCAGGATAGTGCTTAGAGCCGAGACAAGTAGCGGTTATGAAGAAGCTGCCCCTTTCCTAGCTAGGTTGGACTGAGCACCCCTCCTCTCCCACCAGCCGTCTGACAACATCCCTGGTCAGCCTCTGCATTTCTCTTGCTGCTATTACAAGGCGGCTCCTTCCTAGTGATCTTGTCATACAGCCGCAGGGGCTGTAGTCAACGTTGTCAGCAAATTCCACATTTTCGAAGGCCTTTTAACACCACATGCAATGGGGCCATACTGTCAGCTATTTCTAGCTCAGCCCCGAAGCATTGTTTCTAATGGTGTCAGTTCACACCACATTGTTGCTAAATGTCTATATTTTTTTTAAGCGCAGCGGGTTCCGATGTGAACCACGGCATTACAACTCTGCTGTGCCAAGTATCATACGAATTTCCTAATATACTTACCACCATCTAGTGGCCAAATGCGGTATTTTCAGTCTAAATCATAGCAAAACATTCAAGTAACACAGAAAAAAAACACGAATACAGTGGAACCTTGGATTACGAGCATAATCTGTTCAAGGAGAATGCTTGTAATCCAAAAGCACTCGCATATCAAAGCAAGGTTTCCCCCATAAAAGTCAATGAAAATGAAGATAATTAATTCCACATTGACTTATATTGCATGCAATACCGCATGTGGCCAGAGGTGGAGGGGCGCCAGAGAGACGCGGACATACTCGAACACTCGGGAACCCTCGGAAAGGCTTGGAAACACTCAGGAACTGAGTATTTCCAAACAGTGTGTTGCCGGCGCCCCGCACCTCTGGCCAAAAATGGTACTGCACACCGCAGAGGCTTGAATCCTGCTCGTGCTGCGAGACAAACACTCGCAAACCGACTCAGGATTTTAAAAAATAAAATTGCTCATATTGAGAAACGCTTGTTACCCGCGTTACTTGCAATCTGAGGTTTCACTGTAATTGTTTTGTGCTCTATTCACACAGAACAAATGCAATATTCTAATATTTCGAATAATCGGTATCGGCCAGAAACTTACCGCTATTGGTCAGTCCTCGTCTCCCTGTCCCTTTGCAACGCTCGCTGCAGTCTCTGTCAGCAGTGCGGCGGGCAGCAGAAAGATGGCATCATCTCTCACTGCCCGCCTCACATCACCACTGTTCAGCCCTACAGCAGGGCCATGAAGGCTGCTCTTGACACAGCAGCGGGTGAGCAGAGAGTTACGTCATCTCTTACCGCCTGCATGTGGAAGTTTAAACGCTCAGATGCCGCTGAGAGAGGCTGCCAGAAGTAGTGCAAGTAGTGACAAGCTGCATCTGGGTGACAGTGGCAAGTGACATGCTGCATCTGGGTGGCAGGCGACAGTGGCAAGTGACACGCTGCATCTGGGTAGCAGTGGCACGCTGCATCTGGTTTGCAAGTAAAAGTGGCAAGTAACATGCTGCATCTGGGTGACAGTGGCAAGTGACATGCTGCATCTGGGTGGCAGGTGACAGTGGCAAGTGACACGCTGCATCTGGGTGGCAGGCGACAGTGGCAAGCGACAGTGGCAAGTGACACGCTGCATCTGGGTGGCAGGCGACAGTGGCAAGTGACACGCTGCATCTGGGTGGCAGGCGACAGTGGCAAGTAACATGCTGCATCTGGGTGACATGAGACAGTGGCAAGTGACACGCTGCATCTGGGTGGCAGCTGAGTGATATACAGAATATCGGCCCGAAAGGCGGCAGAAGCATCGGCCCTGAAAAACCTATAACGGTTGACCCCCTATGATCAACACCCTTCTTATCAACACTGATGACCTCACTGGTTGAGATAGATATATCTATCGTTCTATCTATCTATCTACATACATACATACATACATACAGTTCAGACCAAAAGTTTGGACACACCTTCTCATTCAAAGAGTTTTCTTTATTTTCATGACTATGAAAATTGTAGATTCACACTGAAGGCATCAAAACTATGAATGAACACATGTGGAATTATACATAACATAAAAGTGTGAAACAACTGAAAATATATTTCATATTCTAGGTTCTTCAAAGTAGCCACTTTTTGCTTTGATTACTGCTTGGCACACTCTTGGCATTCTCTTGATGAGCTTCAAGAGGTAGTCACCTGGCGCAGCACCCCATCACTCTCCTTCTTGGTCAAATAGCCCTTACACAGCCTGGAGGTGTGTTTGGGGTCATTGTCCTGTTGAAAAATAAATGATGGTCCAACTAAACGCAAACCGGATGGAATAGCATGCCGCTGCAAGATGCTGTGGTAGCCATGCTGGTTCAGTATGCCTTCAATTTTGATTAAATCCCCAACAGTGTCACCAGCAAAGCACCCCCACACCATCACACCTCCTCCTCCATGCTTCACGGTGGGAACCAGGCATGTAGAGTCCATCCGTTCACCTTTTCTGCGTCGCACAAAGACACGGGGGTTGGAACCAAAGATCTCAAGTTTGGACTCATCAGACCAAAGCACAGATTTCCACTGGTCTAATGTCCATTCCTTGTGTTCTTTATCCCAAACAAGTCTCTTCTGCTTGTTGCCTTTCTTTAGCAGTGGTTTCCTAGCAGATATTCTACCATGAAGGCCTGATTCACACAGTCTCCTCTTACCAGTTCTAGAGATGTGTCTGCTGCAAAAGGTGGAAGAACCTAGAATATGAAATATATTTTCAGTTGTTTCACACTTTTTTGTTCTGTATAATTCCACATGTGTTCATTCATAGTTTTCATGCCTTCAGTGTGAATCTACAGTTTTCATAGTCGGTTTTCATAGAAGGTGTGTCCAAACTTTTGGTCTGTACTGTATATAATTTTTTTTTACCAGTTTATTTTATTACATTGATCTCTAAAGCTACATGCAGAATGAATGTTGTACACATGACACGAAACGCAAATCAGACAGGAAACACAATACAGGTCTCATCTACAACTTTGTACAAACAAACTGTCACCAACCGCCAGACATGGAGATCACACCACACACATTTCATCACACAGCCGCAGAAATTGATATTCTGGATCTTCAATGGACTGGCCCACCCACCTCAAACATCAGCGAGCATTTGACAGGCAGTGGAGGGGTGTGGGGTGTTGCACCCCCCCCCCCCCCACTACCTGCTTTAACCCCTTTGACCCCCGCACTAGCACGCCACAACTGCATGCATTGCAGGTGGTTGTAGAGCTGCTTCAAGAACATGAGAATCAGTTCAATTCTACAATTCTATGGAGTTCCTGCCTCAGGCACAAAGCAAAGAAAATCTCTCCAATGTAATGGGAGCCACCCAATTAGCCACTTGGTTGGCTCTCCTGGGCAAACCACTCTTAGCTATACGTCAGCCGCTTAAAGGGGCGCATGCGACGATGGAGCCAATGTCCGCCAGGCACCCGCAAACGCTCCTGAGAGAGACAGAACAGAGATCAATGGAAACAGACAGATCTGCGTTCTGTCAGGGGAAAGGAGAGAGATCTGCTGTTCATACCAAGTATGAAGAGCCACCTCTCTCCTCCTCCAGGCAGTCCCATCCCCCCCCCAGTGTGAAACACTCCCTAGGACACACACTTAAAGTGGAGGTTCACCCCAAAAAAAAATTAACATGACATTCAGCCGAGTTGTCCTAATGACAATCGGCTGTTTTTTTTTTTTATCCCCGTACATACCGTATTTTCACCGCTGCTTCCAGGGAATGTCTTCTGCGGGACTGGGCGTTCCTAATTGACAGGCTTCTGACCGTCGCATACTGCGCGTCACGAGTTGCCGAAAGAAGCCGAACGTCGGTGCGCAGGCGCCGTATAGAGCCGACTCGCAGTCCGGCTTCTTTCGGCAACTCGTGACGCGCTGTATGCGACGGTCAGAAGCCTGTAAATTAGGAACGCCCAGTCCCACAGAAGACATACCCGGAAGCAGCGGTGAAAATACTGTATGTACGGGGATAAAAAAAAACCGACAACTCGGCTGAATGTAATGTTAAAATTTTGTTTTTGGGTGAACCCCCCCGCTTTAACCCCCTTGATCGCTCCCTAGTGTTAACTCCTTCCCTGCCAGTCACATTTATACAGTAATCAGTGGCTATTTTTAGCTCTGATCGCTGTATAAAATGTCAATGTATCCAAAAAAAGTATCAAAAGTGTCCGATGTGTCTGCTGCAATGTTGCAGTCCTGCTAAAAAAAATAATCGCAGATCACCGCCATTATTAGTAAAAAAAAAAAATTGGAAATAAAAATGCCAAGCTGACGGCGACCGGTCTGCCCACTGAGGCCGCCCGCCCACTGACGCCTCCCACCCTCTCCGCCCACTGAATCCGCTCACCCGCTCCAACCACTGAGGCCGCCGAATCCGCCTACTGACGCTGCCCGCCCTCTCCGCCCACTGAATCCGCTCCAACCACTGAGGCCGCCCAATCCGCCTACTGACGCACAAATGCTCGGTATCAGTCCCGATACCGATACTAGTATCGGGACAACCTACTTACAACTAGTGGATATCCCCAAGTTTTACTTCCTTATTCCGTTTTTCCTTTACAAAAGCATTGTTGACCTTGAAACTATATGTTTAATTTCAGATACACACATTGTCGCTCCTGAAGAGCAATTATAAATACTATACTATACTACTACATGCAATGTGTAACACCGATTATGTATTCAACTTCATTCATACGAATGCTTGTATATTATCAATTATTTACTGTGCAATGGAAAGTCTCACAGTTGGTCTAGTCCTAATCCCGCGTCACCGACATGTATATAGAGAATCATATTGTGACTAATGTATCAATACTGTACAATGGAAAGTCTCACAGTTGGTCTAGTCCTAATCCCGCGTCACCGACATGTATATAGAGAATCATACTGTGACTGATGTATCAATACTGTACAATGGAAAGTCTCACAGTCGGTCTAGTCCTAATCCCGCGTCACCGACATGTATATAGAGAATCATACTGTGACTGATGTATCAATACTGTACAATGGAAAGTCTCACAGTTGGTGTATCCTAATCCCGAGTCATCGCCATGCACTATCAGGTTCTCTCATGCATATAGATGAATTATACTGTGACCAATGTAACAATTTGTATGAATTTTTATCATGTTACATATCTAATATACTATTTTTTGACCCCCCACTATTAACTGTGTGCTTCATTTAAAGTCCCGCCCTTTACATATCGGCCCAAACTGATGAAGATTTTTTTTTTTTATATATATATAATTTTTTGGGGATATTTATTATAGCAAAAGTACAAAATATTGCATTTTTTCTCAAAAATTTTCGCTCTATTTTTGTTTATAGCGCAAAAAATAAAAACCGCAGAGGTGATCAAATACCACCAAAAGAAAGCTCTATTTTGGACCTCAATTTTGTTTGGGTACAACGTCGCACAACCGCGCAATTGTCAGTTTAAGTGACGCAGTGCCGAATCGCAAAAATGGCCTGTTTTTTTGGGGGGGGGGGGGGGGGGGGGGGGGGGGCAAATCCTTCCGGGGTTAAAGTGATTAGGTGTCCCAATAAAAGGCAAATAGAAGAAATAGAGAGGCTAAGGCCCAGATTCTCAAAGGGCTTACGACGGCGCAACGCCATGTGCGCCGTCGTAAGTCCTAATCTGGACCGTCGTATCTATGCGACTGATTCTTAGAATCAGTTACGCATAGATAACCATTAGATCCGACAGGCGTAAGGCTCTTACGCTGTCGGATCTTAAATGCAATTTTTTTGTTCGCCGCTAGGTGTCGCCAACGTCGTTTTCCCGATCGAGTATGCAAATTAGTAAAATACGCGAATTCCCGAACGTACGCCCGACCGACGGAGTGAAGTTACAACGTTTACGTAAGATTTGCGACGCGTAAAGTTGCCCCTGGGTCTATGAGGTGCAGTCAATGTTAAGTATGGCGGTCGTTCCCGCGTCGAAATTTAAAAATTTACGTCGTTTGCGTAAGTCGTCTGTGAATGGCGCTGGACGCCATTTACGTTAACGTCGAAACCAATGACGTCCTTGCGACGTCATTTAGCGCAATGCACGTCAGGAAATTTTAGGGACGGCGCATGCGCAGTACGTTCGGCGCGGGAAGGCGCCTCATTTAAATGATCCACGCCCCCTACCCGGATCATTTGAATTAGGCGGGCTTGCGCCGGAGGATTTACGCTACGCCGCCGCAACTTTACAGGCAAGTGCTTTGCGAATCAAGCACTTGCCCGTAAAACTTGCGGCGGCGTAACGTAAATGAGATACGTTACGCCACCGCATTTTTAAGCCATTCTACGAGAATCTGGCCCTAAATCTCCCCAGTAGATGTACAGACCACAATAAAAACCTGACAGGGGTTCTACTCTATAAACACTATATAGAAAATAAATGTATAACATGAGGAGGTTTTCTGTTTGTTCTGCTTATGTCACCACAGAGGAAACAAAATACTGCAAGTTTCCTGATCACACATCCCCCACTCTTATCTATAGGTGACACATGAGCAGAAATACAAACCATGTGTCCCCATGTGCTGGAATCGAGGAAGTTGTATTCACCTCTATGGGGAATAAAAGTCAATGACAATATCAGTCCCCAGATCTAGTGACCTGACAGGTAATAGTGACAAGCCGTCCTTCTTGTGACATATTTGTGTCATTGGGGGTTCGATTTACTAAAACTAGAGAGTGCAAAACCTGGTGAACCTTGTACATGGCAGCCAATCAGCTTCCAGGTTTCCACCCTTGTTCACTCTGAACGCAGGTTTGAAACTCGCGCGATTTCAAACTCTCATTTTAGTGTAAGTTCGGGGACGACTTGAAAGACATCTGTGCGGGTTCCTCCATAAAGGTCTATTGAAAAATCGCCTCCGAAGTCGCCAAAAGTCGCGCAGGAACTACTTTTGAAGGCTGTAGTTTGGCATGCGATTTTATGTGTCAACTTGCGCTGATGTGAATGGGGGGCTTATTGTCAAAGCTTAATTGAACAAGCTGAAGTTAGAAGCTGATTGGCTACTGTGCACAGCTACACCAGATGTGACACTATCCAGTTTTAGTAGATCAATCCCTAGTTGCCCTCATAGGCCATCGGGAACCGGCCGTCCTCCCTGTGGGATACCAGCGACCGGCCGTCCTCCCCGTGGGATACCAGCGACCGGCTGTCCTCCCCGTGGGATACCAGCGACCGGCCGTCCTCCCTCCCCGTGGGATACCAGCGACCGGCCGTCCTCCCTCCCCGTGGGATACCAGCGACCGGCCGTCCTCCCTCCCCGTGGGATACCAGCGACCGGCCGTCCTCCCTCCCCGTGGGATACCAGCGACCGGCCGTCCTCCCTCCCCGTGGGATACCTGTGACCGGCCGTCCTCCCCGTGGGATACCAGCGACCGGCCGGCCGCCCCCCCCCCGTGGGATACAAGCGACCGCCCCCCCCCCCCCCCCCCGTGGGATACCAGCGACCGGCCGGCCTCCCTCCCCGTGGGATACCAGCGACCGGCCGGCCTCCCTCCCCGTGGGATACCAGCGACCGGCCGGCCTCCCTCCCCGTGGGATACCAGCGACCGGCCGGCCTCCCTCCCCGTGGGATACCAGCGACCGGCCGGCCTCCCTCCCCGTGGGATACCAGCGACCGGCCGGCCTCCCTCCCCGTGGGATACCAGCGACCGGCCGGCCTCCCCGTGGAAAATCAGGATACTATTAGTGTAACCAGGGACCAGTCAGTCCAATGCTGAGTACATACACTTGTCTGGTGTGGTGTGCACTGACACTAGTCACTTATTAACTGTCAGAGGGGACTTGGGTCATACAATCACCAACACTAGTCAATCAGTAACACTTCATCTATTAAAGTGGATCTCCCATGCAATAACGTTTTTTTTTTTTTTAAGTCTATTAACATAGCTAAGTGCAGGGCTTAAAGAAACGTACCTCTCTCCGCTCTAACGTCCGCTCCGCTCTCTTTCTGTCCTGAAAAATAACTTATATTCCTTCCGTTTCCATTTTGAGTGTTGGCAATACATACGGGCAGGGACTTCCTGGTTGCGGTGACGCTGTGTTCCCAGCATCCACCGCTCGATCTCGCGCATACGCAGCGCGGACCATGGGCGTCAGCGTCTGTGTTGCCATAGCAATGGCAGGCGTGGTAAATTTAAAAGTTACCGCCTCTTTCTTATAGCGCGATATTTGATATCACGGCTGCGCAGTGAAGACAGGGAGCTATGGAGAGAAGCTCCCAGAGTGCACTGCATCGAACGGGAAGTGACGCAATGCCCGTATTATTCCCACAACGATGCAGACCGGAAGCCTCAACAATTATACAGGTACTGTACAGATTCTTCCTCCTTCCGCCGAGGGGCTGGTAAGGCGAATAGCTTAATCACCTTATTGCAGCCCCTCTCTGTAGGCGAGCGCCTGTCCAATCGGACGGCGCCGCGCTGCTCAGCATGCGCAGTGGGTGCCCGGCCGTGAACCCGAAAGCTGTCACTGCCGGGTGCCCACACTAGGAATGAAGACTCTGGCCGGCGCGTCGCTGGAACCGTGGAGCAGGTAAGTGTCTTTATTAAAAGCCAGCAGCTACACTTTTTTTAGCTGCTGACTTTTAATAAACTTAAAAACAGGCTGGGACTCCCCTTTAATGATACCAGAATAAATGAAGTTGTATCCTATATTTTTTTGGCAAGGATCATTATTTGCTGCTAAAGGTAACCTCTTTTCAAGTGATCTTTCCTTACTTATCAATAGATGTATATATCGGTTACAGCAACGAAACCCAACAGGGTATTTGATCAATTATAGGTATTCCCTGAGACAACCTATAAAATTAGCGAACATTTGCTATCCCCTTCCCCCAACATTCCCTTTATGTATACAGCAACACTTCATACCTACAGGACAAGTTCTGCACATTTATATGTGAGAGATATCAGTCATCATCAGACTGTCCAGGGGAGAGATCGGAAACGTGTCAGGGGGGGGGGGGGGGAGAGATCGGTGGTCGGAAACGTGTCGGGGGGGGGGGGGGAGAGATCGGTAGTCGGAAACGTGTCGGGGGGGAGGAGATCGGTGGTCGGTAACCTGTCAGGGGGGAGGAGATCGGTAACCTGTCAGGGGGGAGGAGATCGGTGGTCGGTAACCTGTCAGGGGGGAGGAGATCGGTGATCGGTAACCTGTCAGGGGGGAGGAGATCGGTGATCGGTAACCTGTCAGGGGGGGGGAGATCGGTGATCGGTAACCTGTCAGGGGGGAGGAGATCGGTGATCGGTAACCTGTCAGGGGGGGAGATCGGTGGCCGGTAACCTGTCAGGGGGGGGGGGAGACCGGTGGTCGGTAACCTGTCAGGGGGGGAGATTTGTGGCCGGTAACCTGTCAGGGGGGGGGGGGAGACCGGTGGTCGGTAACGTGTCAGGGGGGGGGGGGGGGGAGACCGGTGGTCGGTAACGTGTCAGGGGGGAGATCGGTGGTCGGTAAAGTGTCAGGGGGGAGATCGGTGGTCGGTAAAGTGTCAGGGGGAGATCGGTGGTCAGAGGGGGGTGGGGGTGTCAGGGCCCCCGGGTCATGGAAGATGTCAGGGGGGTCTCAGGGGGGGTGTCGGGTTACCATGGTGCTGCTGGCTGTCCTGGTTGAAGTCCATGATGTTCCCGGGAAGGGGCTCGCCGTGATGGTGATCGGAGTGTCCGCCGTGCGGGTCGTTGTGAAGGATGACGGGCGCCGCCTCCTCCCGCTCCTGGAAGACGATACTGAAGAGGACGTAGCACAAGATGAAGCCGATGGCCAGGCCGAAGGAGAAGGTGGCCAGGCTGAGCACGGACTTGTTGGTCGCCATGACAACGCTCCGCTCTTCTCCCTCACATCGCCGACTGACCGACCGGACTGCTCCCCCTGTCCTGACAAAATCCAACCACCCGGCTAAACTACAAGTCCCGGCATCCCATGCGGCCTCGGATGATGTGCGCTGTGGACAGTGTATCCGAAGTGACAGCTTCCATCGTACAACAATCACACCGCCTCCCCATTAACCTCTTCCCGCCCACCGAGGAGAATGAGCGAATCCGATCCTCGGGGAAAATAGACTTGCTGTCACGTGTTAGTCGTCATACTGCGAGCTGCGCCCATCAGAGATGGCGCATGCGCAGTAACCAAGCGGCGCCCTGGCTGCTGTGAGCGCACGTCACTGTTACGTAAAGGGATCCAGTGACAGAGAATAAAATGAACTTTATAAAGTTATATGACGCTATATACACTTTTTTTGACACCCTCCCAGCGCAACGCCTCAGTGTGAAATCACTCGGACTTTCACACTGGGATTGCAGATGCGGCTTCTTTCATGCGCCTTTTTTTAACGCTAAAGCGCCTGAAAAACGCCCCAGTGTGAAAGGGGTTTTAATGGGTCTTAATGGGTTAACCACTTAAGCCCCGGACCTTTAGGCAGCTAAATGCCCAGGCCAGGTTTTGTGATTCGGCACTGCGTCGCTTTAACAGACAATTGCGCGGTCGTGCGACGTGGCTCCCAAACAAAATTGGCGTCCTTTTTTCCCCACAAATAGAGCTTTCTTTTGGTGGTATTTGATCACCTCTGCGGTTTTTATTTTTTGCTCTATAAACAAAAATAGAGCGACAATTTTGAAAAAAATTCAATATTTTTTACTTTTTGCTGTAATAAATATCCCCCAAAAACATATATAAAACTATTTTTTTTTTCTCAGTTTAGGCCGATATGTATTCTTCTACCTATTTTTGGTAAAAAAAATCGCAATAAGCGTTTATCGATTGGTTTGCGCAAAATTTATAGCGTTTACAAAATAGGGGATAGTTTTATTGCATTTTTATAAATTTTTTTTTTTTTACTACTAATGGCGGCGATCAGCGTTTTTTTTTCGTGACTGCGACATTATGGCGGACACTTCGGACAATTTTGACACATTTTTGGGACCATTGTCATTTTCACAGCAAGAAATGCACTTAAAGCGGTTCTCCACCCTAAAGTGGAGTCCCGCTGATCGGAACCCTCCCCCCCTCCGGTGTCACATTTGACACCTTTCAGGGGGGAGGGGGGTGCAGACACCTGTCAAAAGACAGGTATTTGCACCCACTTCCGGCCACACGCTACGGGCGAAAGACGGGCATTCCGTCACATCCCGTCTGTCGCCCGTTGTGTGCTGGGAACACTCGGCTCCCAGCACACAGCGTGTGAGCCAATCGGCGGGCGCAGCGCGACTCGCGCATGCGCCGTAGGGAACCGGGCAGTGAAGCCGCAGCGCTTCACTTCCTGGTTCCCTCAGCGTGGATGGCGGGGGGAGCAGCAGAGTGACGAGCGATCGCTCGTGCTCTGCTGCGACCGGCGCTGGACTCCAGGACAGGTAAGTGTCCTAATATTAAAAGTCAGCAGCTGCAGTATTTGTAGCTGCTGGCTTTTAATATTTTGTTCCCATGGCACATCCGCTTTAAATTGCATTCTTTATTGTGAAAATGACAGTTGCAGTTTGGGAGTTAACCACAGGGGGCGCTGTAGGAGTTAGGGTTCACCTAGTGTGTGTTTACAACTGTAGGGGGGTGTGGCTGTAGGTCTGACGTCATCGATCGAGTCTCACTATAAAAGGGATGTCACGATCGATGCAGCCGCCACAGTGAAGCACGGGGAAGCCGTGTTTACATACGGCTCTCCCCGTTCTTCAGCTCCGGGGAGCGATCGCGACGGAGCGGCTATAAACGATCGCGATCGTCCCGGATCGCTCCCCGATCGGACCCCCCGACCTGCGGAAAGGCAGGGACGTACATGTACGCCCATTTGCCTGTACGTGCCATTCTGTGGACGTACATATACATGCGGCGGTCGGGAAGTGGTTAACCATTTCACCCCCGGACCATTTGGCTGCCGAATGACCGGGCCACTTTTTGTGAGTCGTGCGACGTGACACCCAAACAAAACTGACGTCCTTTTTTTTCCACAAATAGAAATTTATTTTGGTCACCTCTGTGGTTTTTATTTTTTGCGCTATAAAAAAAATAGAGCGACAATTTTGAAAAAAAAATAAAAATATTTGTACTTTTTGCTATAATAAATATCCCCATTTTTATTTATTTTTTAAAGATTTATTTTTCTCAGATTACCCCGATACCTATTCTTCTACATATTTTTGGTAAAAAAAAAAAAACGCAATTAGCGTATATTGATTGGTTTGCGCAAAAGTTATAGCATCTACAAAATAGGGGGTAGTTTTATGGCATTTTTATTATAATTTTTTTTTTCTTGTTATGGCGGCGATCTGCGATTTTTTTTTGTGACTGCGACATTTTGATGGACACATCGGACACTTTTGACGCTATTTTGGGACCATTGTCATTTATACCGCAAACAGTGCTATAAAAATGCACTGATTACTGTATAAATGTGACTGGCAGTGAAGGGGTTAACTACTGGTTGGCGGGAAGGGGTTAAGTGTGTCCTCGGGAGTGATTCTAACTGTTAGGGATCAACACTGAAGAAATGGCAGCACTCTAAGATCTATCAAAATTCTTGTTTGATAAATAAACATCCCAAGTGTTGCAAACAGTTCAAATGGTAGACAGGTGCGCTTGGTTTAGTGTGTGAAACGCATCTACCATTTGAACTGTTTGTAACACTTGGGATGTTCGTTTATCATTAGGCTTCCTGTCAATCCTGTTTGGATAGGGAGTTACTCATTGGTTTGTAAGCTCACCTTGTCGGGCAGGGAGTTACTCATTGGTTTGTAAGCTCACCTTGTCGGGCAGGGAGTTACTCATTGGATTGTAAGCTCACCTTGTTGAGCAGGGAGTTACTCATTAGATTGTAAGCTCACCTTGTTGAGCAGGGAGTTACTCATTGGATTGTAAGCTCACCTTGTCGGGCAGGGAGTTACTCATTGGATTGTAAGCTCACCTTGTCGGGCAGGGAGTTACTCATTGGAATGTAAGCTCACCTTGTCGGGCAGGGAGTTACTCATTGGATTGTAAGCTCACCTTGTCGGGCAGGGAGTTACTCATTGGATTGTAAGCTTACCTTGTCGGGCAGGGAGTTACCCATTAGATTGTAAGCTCACCTTGTCGGGCAGGGAGTTACTCATTAGATTGTAAGCTCACCTTGTCGGGCAGGGATTTACTCATTGGATTGTAAGCTCACCTTGTCGGGCAGGGAGTTACTCATTGGTTTGTAAGCTCACCTTGTCGGGCAGGGAGTTACTCATTGGATTGTAAGCTCACCTTGTCGGGCAGGGAGTTACTCATTGGATTGTAAGCTTACCTTGTTGAGCAGGGAGTTACTCATTAGATTGTAAGCTCACCTTGTGGAGCAGGGAGTTACTCATTGGATTGTAAGCTCACCTTGTGGAGCAGGGAGTTACTCATTGGATTGTAAGCTCACCTTGTCGGGCAGGGAGTTACTCATTGGAATGTAAGCTCACCTTGTCGGGCAGGGAGTTACTCATTGGATTGTAAGCTCACCTTGTCGGGCAGGGAGTTACTCATTGGATTGTAAGCTTACCTTGTCGGGCAGGGAGTTACCCATTAGATTGTAAGCTCACCTTGTCGGGCAGGGAGTTACTCATTAGATTGTAAGCTCACCTTGTCGGGCAGGGAGTTACTCATTGGATTGTAAGCTCACCTTGTCGGGCAGGGAGTTACTCATTGGTTTGTAAGCTCACCTTGTCGGGCAGGGAGTTACTCATTGGATTGTAAGCTCACCTTGTCGGGCAGGGAGTTACTCATTGGATTGTAAGCTTACCTTGTCGGGCAGGGAGTTACCCATTAGATTGTAAGCTCACCTTGTCGGGCAGGGAGTTACTCATTAGATTGTAAGCTCACCTTGTCGGGCAGGGATTTACTCATTGGATTGTAAGCTCACCTTGTCGGGCAGGGAGTTACTCATTGGTTTGTAAGCTCACCTTGTCGGGCAGGGAGTTACTCATTGGATTGTAAGCTCACCTTGTCGGGCAGGGAGTTACTCATTGTATTGTAAGCTCACCTTGTGGAGCAGGGAGTTACTCATTAGATTGTAAGCTCACCTTGTCTGCCAGGGAGTTACTCATTAGATTTTAAGCTCACCTTGTCGAGCAGGGAGTTACTCATTAGATTGTAAGCTCACCTTGTCGAGCAGGGAGATACTCATTAGATTGTAAACTCACCTTGTCGGGCAGGGAGTTACTCATTGGATTGTAAGCTCACCTTGTCGAGCAGGGAGTTACTCATTGGATTGTAAGCTCACCTTTTTAAGCAGGGAGTTACTCATTAGATTGTAAACTCACCTTGTCAAGCAGGGAGTTACTCATTAGATTGTAAGCTCACCTAGTTGGGTAGGAAGTTACTGATTGGATTGTAAGCTCACCTTGTCGGGCAGGGAGTTACTCATTAGATTGTAAGCTCACCTTGTTGGGTAGGGAGTTACTCATTAGATTGTAAGCTCACCTAGTTGGGTAGGAAGTTACTGATTGGATTGTAAGCTCACCTTGTCGGGCAGGGAGTTACTCATTAGATTGTAAGCTCACCTTGTCGGGCAGGGAGTTACTCATTGGATTGTAAGCTCACCTTGTCGGGCAGGGAGTTACTCATTGGATTGTAAGCTCACCTTGTGGAGCAGGGAGTTACCCATTGGATTGTAAGCTCACTTTGTCGGGCAGGGAGTTACTCATTGGATTGTAAGCTCACCTTGTGGAGCAGGGAGTTACTCATTGGATTGTAAGCTCACTTTGTCGGGCAGGGAGTTACTCATTAGATTGTAAGCTCACCTTGTCGGGCAGGGAGTTACTCATTGGATTGTAAGCTCACCTTGTCGGGCAGGGAGTTACTCATTGGATTGTAAGCTCACCGTGTCGGTCAGGGAGTTACTCATTGAATTGTAAGCTCACCTTGTCGGGCAGGGAGTTACTCATTGGATTGTAAGCTCACCTTGTCGAGCAGGTAGTTACTCATTGGATTGTAAGCTCACCTTGTCGAGCAGGGAGTTACTCATTGGATTGTAAGCTCACCTTGTCGAGCAGGGAGTTACTCATTGGATTGTAAGCTCACTTTGTCGGGCAGGGAGTTGCTCATTAGATTGTAAGCTCACCTTGTCGGGCAGGGAGTTACTCATTGGATTGTAAGCTCACCTTGTCGGGCAGGGAGTTACTCATTGGATTGTAAGCTCACCTTGTCGGGCAGGGAGTTACTCATTGGATTGTAAACTCACCTTGTCGAGCAGGGAGTTACTCATTGGATTGTAAGCTCACCTTGTCGAGCAGGGAGTTACTCATTGGATTGTAAGCTCACCTTGTCGAGCAGGGAGTTACCCATTAGATTGTAAGCTCACCTAGTTGGGTAGGAAGTTACTGATTGGATTGTAAGCTCACCTTGTCGGGCAGGGAGTTACTCATTGGATTGTAAGCTCACCTTGTGGAGCAGGGAGTTACCCTTTAGATTGTAAGCTCACCTTGTCGAGCAGGGAGTTACTCATTAGATTGTAAGCTCACCTTGTCGGGCAGGGAGTTGCTCATTAGATTGTAAGCTCACCTAGTTGGGTAGGAAGTTACTGATTGGATTGTAAGCTCACCTTGTCGGGCAGGGAGTTACTCATTGGATTGTAAGCTCACCTTTTTAAGCAGGGAGTTACTCATTAGATTGTAAACTCACCTTGTCAAGCAGGGAGTTACTCATTAGATTGTAAGCTCACCTAGTTGGGTAGGATATTACTGATTGGATTGTAAGCTCACCTTGTCGGGCAGGGAGTTACTCATTAGATTGTAAGCTCACCTAGTTGGGTAGGAAGTTACTGATTGGATTGTAAGCTCACCTTGTCGGGCAGGGAGTTACTCATTAGATTGTAAGCTCACCTTGTCGGGCAGGGAGTTACTCATTGGATTGTAAGCTCACCTTGTCGGGCAGGGAGTTACTCATTGGATTGTAAGCTCACCTTGTGGAGCAGGGAGTTACCCATTGGATTGTAAGCTCACTTTGTCGGGCAGGGAGTTACTCATTGGATTGTAAGCTCACCTTGTGGAGCAGGGAGTTACTCATTGGATTGTAAGCTCACTTTGTCGGGCAGGGAGTTACTCATTAGATTGTAAGCTCACCTTGTCGGGCAGGGAGTTACTCATTGGATTGTAAGCTCACCTTGTCGGGCAGGGAGTTACTCATTGGATTGTAAGCTCACCTTGTCGGTCAGGGAGTTACTCATTGAATTGTAAGCTCACCTTGTCGGGCAGGGAGTTACTCATTGGATTGTAAGCTCACCTTGTCGAGCAGGTAGTTACTCATTGGATTGTAAGCTCACCTTGTCGAGCAGGGAGTTACTCATTGGATTGTAAGCTCACCTTGTCGAGCAGGGAGTTACTCATTGGATTGTAAGCTCACTTTGTCAGGCAGGGAGTTGCTCATTAGATTGTAAGCTCACCTTGTCGGGCAGGGAGTTACTCATTGGATTGTAAGCTCACCTTGTCGGGCAGGGAGTTACTCATTGGATTGTAAGCTCACCTTGTCGGGCAGGGAGTTACTCATTGGATTGTAAACTCACCTTGTCGAGCAGGGAGTTACTCATTGGATTGTAAGCTCACCTTGTCGAGCAGGGAGTTACTCATTGGATTGTAAGCTCACCTTGTCGAGCAGGGAGTTACCCATTAGATTGTAAGCTCACCTAGTTGGGTAGGAAGTTACTGATTGGATTGTAAGCTCACCTTGTCGGGCAGGGAGTTACTCATTGGATTGTAAGCTCACCTTGTGGAGCAGGGAGTTACCCTTTAGATTGTAAGCTCACCTTGTCGAGCAGGGAGTTACTCATTAGATTGTAAGCTCACCTTGTCGGGCAGGGAGTTGCTCATTAGATTGTAAGCTCACCTTGTCGGGCAGGGAGTTACTCATTGGATTGTAAGCTCACCTTGTCGGGCAGGGAGTTGCTCATTAGATTGTAAGCTCACCTTGTCAGGCAGGGAGTTACTCATTGGATTGTAAGCTCACCTTGTCGAGCAGGGAGTTACTCATTAGATTGTAAGCTCACCTTGTCGAGCAGGGAGATACTCATTAGATTGTAAATTCACCTTGTCGGGCAGGGAGTTACTCATTGGATTGTAAGCTCACCTTGTCGGGCAGGGAGTTACTCATTGGATTGTAAGCTCACCTTGTCGGGCAGGGAGTTACTCATTGGATTGTAAGCTCACCTTGTCGGGCAGGGAGTTACTCATTGGATTGTAAGCTCACCTTGTCGGGCAGGGAGTTACTCATTGGATTGTAAACTCACCTTGTCGAGCAGGGAGTTACTGATTGGATTGTAAGCTCACCTTGTCGGGCAGGGAGTTACTCATTGGATTGTAAGCTCACCTTGTGGAGCAGGGAGTTACCCTTTAGATTGTAAGCTCACCTTGTC
This sequence comes from Rana temporaria, assembly GCF_905171775.1. NCBI lineage: Eukaryota > Metazoa > Chordata > Amphibia > Anura > Ranidae > Rana > Rana temporaria. The sequence goes on from NC_053493.1 coordinate 26,725,776, forward strand.
GAGCAGGGAGTTACTCATTAGATTGTAAGCTCACCTTGTCGAGCAGGGAGATACTCATTAGATTGTAAATTCACCTTGTCGGGCAGGGAGTTACTCATTGGATTGTAAGCTCACCTTGTCGAGCAGGGAGTTCCTCATTGGATTGTAAGCTCACCTTTTTAAGCAGGGAGTTACTCATTAGATTGTAAACTCACCTTGTCAAGCAGGGAGTTACTCATTAGATTGTAAGCTCACCTAGTTGGGTAGGAAGTTACTGATTGGATTGTAAGCTCACCTTGTCGGGCAGGGAGTTACTCATTGGATTGTAAGCTCACCTTGTCGAGCAGGGAGATACTCATTGGATTGTAAGCTCACCTTGTCGAGCAGGGAGTTACTCATTAGATTGTAAGCTCACCTTGTCGAGCAGGGAGTTACTCATTAGATTGTAAGCTCACCTTGTGGAGCAGGGAGTTACTCATTAGATTGTAAGCTCACCTTGTGGAGCAGGGAGTTACTCATTAGATTGTAAGCTCACCTTGTGGAGCAGGGAGTTACTCATTAGATTGTAAACTCACCTTGTCGGGCAGGGAGTTACTCATTGGATTGTAAGCTCACCTTGTCGAGCAGGGAGTTACTCATTAGATTGTAAGCTCACCTTGTCGAGCAGGGAGTTACTCATTGGATTGTAAGCTCACCTTGTCGGGCAGGGAGTTACTCATTGGATTGTAAGCTCACCTTGTGGAGCAGGGAGTTACTCATTAGATTGTAAGCTCACCTTGTCGGGCAGGGAGTTACTCATTGTATTGTAAGCTCACCTTGTGGAGCAGGGAGTTACTCATTGTATTGTAAGCTCACCTTGTCGGGCAGGGAGTTACTCATTGGATTGTAAGCTCACCTTGTGGAGCAGGGAGTTACTCATTAGATTGTAAGCTCACCTTGTCGAGCAGGGAGTTACTCATTAGATTGTAAACTCACCTTGTCGAGCACGGAGTTAGATTGTAAGCTCACCTTGTGGAGCAGGGAGTTACTCATTGTATTGTAAGCTCACCTTGTCGAGCAGGGAGTTACTCATTAGATTGTAAGCTCACCTTGTCGAGCAGGGAGTTACTCATTGGATTGTAAGCTCACCTTGTCGGGCAGGGAGTTACTCATTGGATTGTAAGCTCACTTTGTCGGGCAGGGAGTTACTCATTGGATTGTAAGCTCACCTTGTCGGGCAGGGAGTTACTCATTGGATTGTAAGCTCACTTTGTCGGGCAGGGAGTTACTCATTGGATTGTAAGCTCACCTTGTGGAGCAGGGAGTTACTCATTAGATTGTAAACTCACCTTGTCGGGCAGGGAGTTACTCATTGGATTGTAAGCTCACCTTGTCGAGCAGGGAGTTACTCATTAGATTGTAAGCTCACCTTGTGGAGCAGGGAGTTACTCATTAGATTGTAAACTCACCTTGTCAAGCAGGGAGTTACTCATTAGATTGTAAGCTCACCTAGTTGGGTAGGAAGTTACTGATTGGATTGTAAACTCACCTTGTCGGGCAGGGAGTTACTCATTAGATTGTAAGCTCACCTTGTTGGGTAGGGAGTTACTCATTAGATTGTAAGCTCACCTAGTTGGGTAGGAAGTTACTGATTGGATTGTAAGCTCACCTTGTCGGGCAGGGAGTTACTCATTGGATTGTAAGCTCACCTTGTCGAGCAGGGAGTTACTCATTGGATTGTAAGCTCACCTTGTCGAGCAGGGAGTTACTCATTAGATTGTAAGCTCACCTTGTCGAGCAGGGAGTTACTCATTAGATTGTAAGCTCACCTTGTCGAGCAGGGAGTTACTCATTAGATTGTAAGCTCACCTTGTGGAGCAGGGAGTTACTCATTGGATTGTAAGCTCACCTTGTCGAGCAGGGAGTTACTCATTAGATTGTAAGCTCACCTTGTCGAGCAGGGAGTTACTCATTGGATTGTAAGCTCACCTTGTCGGGCAGGGAGTTACTCATTGGATTGTAAGCTCACCTTGTGGAGCAGGGAGTTACTCATTAGATTGTAAGCTCACCTTGTCGGGCAGGGAGTTACTCATTGTATTGTAAGCTCACCTTGTGGAGCAGGGAGTTACTCATTGTATTGTAAGCTCACCTTGTCGGGCAGGGAGTTACTCATTGGATTGTAAGCTCACCTTGTGGAGCAGGGAGTTACTCATTAGATTGTAAGCTCACCTTGTGGAGCAGGGAGTTACTCATTGTATTGTAAGCTCACCTTGTCGAGCACGGAGTTACTCATTAGATTGTAAGCTCACCTTGTGGAGCAGGGAGTTACTCATTAGATTGTAAACTCACCTTGTCAAGCAGGGAGTTACTCATTAGATTGTAAGCTCACCTAGTTGGGTAGGAAGTTACTGATTGGATTGTAAACTCACCTTGTCGGGCAGGGAGTTACTCATTAGATTGTAAGCTCACCTTGTTGGGTAGGGAGTTACTCATTAGATTGTAAGCTCACCTAGTTGGGTAGGAAGTTACTGATTGGATTGTAAGCTCACCTTGTCGGGCAGGGAGTTACTCATTGGATTGTAAGCTCACCTTGTCGAGCAGGGAGATACTCATTGGATTGTAAGCTCACCTTGTCGAGCAGGGAGTTACTCATTAGATTGTAAGCTCACCTTGTCGAGCAGGGAGTTACTCATTAGATTGTAAGCTCACCTTGTCGAGCAGGGAGTTACTCATTAGATTGTAAGCTCACCTTGTGGAGCAGGGAGTTACTCATTGGATTGTAAGCTCACCTTGTCGAGCAGGGAGTTACTCATTAGATTGTAAGCTCACCTTGTCGAGCAGGGAGTTACTCATTGGATTGTAAGCTCACCTTGTCGGGCAGGGAGTTACTCATTGGATTGTAAGCTCACCTTGTGGAGCAGGGAGTTACTCATTAGATTGTAAGCTCACCTTGTCGGGCAGGGAGTTACTCATTGTATTGTAAGCTCACCTTGTGGAGCAGGGAGTTACTCATTGTATTGTAAGCTCACCTTGTCGGGCAGGGAGTTACTCATTGGATTGTAAGCTCACCTTGTGGAGCAGGGAGTTACTCATTAGATTGTAAGCTCACCTTGTGGAGCAGGGAGTTACTCATTGTATTGTAAACTCACCTTGTGGAGCAGGGAGTTACTCATTGGATTGTAAGCTCACCTTGTCGGGCAGGGAGTTACTCATTGGATTGTAAGCTTACCTTGTCGGGCAGGGAGTTACTCATTAGATTGTAAGCTCACCTTGTGGAGCAGGGAGTTACTCATTGTATTGTAAACTCACCTTGTGGAGCAGGGAGTTACTCATTAGATTGTAAACTCACCTTGTCGGGCACGGAGTTAGATTGTAAGCTCACCTTGTGGAGCAGGGAGTTACTCATTGTATTGTAAGCTCACCTTGTCGAGCAGGGAGTTACTCATTAGATTGTAAGCTCACCTTGTCGGGCAGGGAGTTACTCATTGGATTGTAAGCTCACTTTGTCGGGCAGGGAGTTACTCATTGGATTGTAAGCTCACCTTGTGGAGCAGGGAGTTACTCATTGTATTGTAAGCTCACCTTGTCGAGCAGGGAGTTACTCATTAGATTGTAAGCTCACCTTGTCGGGCAGGGAGTTACTCATTGGATTGTAAGCTCACTTTGTCGGGCAGGGAGTTACTCATTGGATTGTAAGCTCACCTTGTGGAGCAGGGAGTTACTCATTGGATTGTAAGCTCACTTTGTCGGGCAGGGAGTTACTCATTAGATTGTAAAGGCAGGCGTCCCAATACTTTTGACAATATAGTATATATAATTAAATTACTATGAAGCAATAGGCCACCATTCACTCTATTTCCAGGCTTTGAAATTAAAGCTTTTTTTTTTTTTGCACATTTTTTCACACGCCAATGCACGTTCTTTGAAGTATGTGTTTTCAAGCCACAGGCGTTTTTGCTTCGCCCAGTTACCTTAAATGCAAAGTGCAAAAACAAACTACGGTATGTCACTTTGGGGGGGGTTATGTGGTCAAAAATGCATAATTTGACCTAAAAGTTCTTGTACTTTTGCATAATCACTTTTTACCCCCTCTTATGACCAGGCCATTTTTTTGCACACCACTTTTACCTACAAGTAAGCCGTTAATAAGGCTTACCCGTAGGTACTGGTAATATCTGCCAAACCGTGCAGGTTTAGAAGATATTTCCAGTGGGGTAGATCCACGTACCTGGGCGCATCTTCCCGCCGTGCGTAGCGTATCTAAGATACACTACGAATCCACAAAGAATTAGTGCCGTAAGTTACGGCGGCGTAGTGTATCTCTGGCGGCGTAAGGGCGCAGAATTCAAATGGATGTAATGGGGGCGTGTTTTATGTTAATACGTCGTGACCCGACGTAAACAACGTTTTTTTTTAACTGTGCATGCGCCGTCCGTGGGGGTATTCTAGTGCGCATGCTTGAAATTAACCCGGAACGAGCCAATGCTTACGACGGTGAAGTCATTCTACGCAAATCCCTATTCGCGAACGACTTACGTAAACAACGTAAAAATTTCAAAATTGTACGCGGGAACGACAGCCATACTTAACATTGAGTACGCCTCAGTATAGCAGCTTTAACTATACAGTACAGAAAAAAATATTGCGCTTGTTTGAATAAAGAAGAAGCAGCGATCTAAAGTGTTATACCACACAAAACAGTATGCAAAAAAGAGAGAGATCGCGCTAAGTATGTGCAAAAATAAGTGAACTATAAACACGTGAATGTTCAATTAACCACTTCCATACAGGGCACGTATACACCTTCCCGCCCAAGCCAATTTTCAGCTTTCAGCACTGTTGCACTTTGAATGGCAATTGCGCGGTCATGCTACACTGTACCCAACAAAACTGGCGTCCTTTTTTCCCACAAATAGAGCTTTCTTTTGGTGGTATTTGATCACCTCTGCGATTTTTTTTTTGTGCGCAACAACTAAAAAAAGAAATATGTTTTTATTTTTTTCTGTAATTTTTTTATAAATAAGTACGTTTTCTTTCAATTACGGGCACTGATATGAGATGGCACTGATGGACATCGATGAGGTAGTACTGACGGGCACAGATGAGGTGGCACTGATTGGCGGCGCTTGTATGCGGCACTGATGGGCACACATAGGCGGCACTGATGGGCACACATAGGCGGCACTGATGGGCACACATAGGCGGCACTGATGGGCACACATAGGCGGCACTGATGGGCACTCATGGGCGGCACTGATGGGCACTAATGGGCGGCACTGGGCACTCATGGGCGGCACTTATGGGTGGCACTGATGGCTACTTATGGGTGGAACAGATGGGCACTGATAGGTGGGCACTGGGCATGGATGGGCACTGTGGGGTGGCACTGATGGACACTGTAGGGTGGCACTGATGGACAATGTGGGGTGGCACTGATGGACACTGGGGCGGCACTGATTTAGCTATGTTGCCAGTCAGTGCCCATTTGTGGGCACTGATTGGCATCTTTTTTTTTTGTAATGCTTTTTTTTTTTTTTTTTTTACAGACTTTTTTTTTTTTTTTTTTACAGACTTTTTTTTTTTTTTTTTGCCCACCCTGGTGGTCCAGGGTGGGCTTCCCTGGTGGTCCATGTGGCGATCCGAGGGGGGGGCTGCACTGATAAACAATCAGCGCGAGCCCCCCCCTGTCAGGAGAGCCGCCGATCGGCTCGCGTCTGTCAGAGGCGAGTGAGGAAGAGCCGACAACGGCTTTTCCTGTTTACATCGTGAACAGCCGTGATTCGACACGGCTGATCACGTGGTAAAGAGTCTCCGTGAGAGACTCTTTACCGAGATCGGTGTTGCGGGGTGTCAGACTGACTCCCCGCAACAACGATCGCCGCGATGCGCGCCCCCGGGGGCGCGCAGCGGCTCAGAATCCTGAGGAGGTCATCAGTGGCGGCCCGTCCATAGGGGGCGCCTGGGCGCCGCCCCCCCCCCACCCCAAAGCCATTAACAAAAGAAAATTAAAAAAAAAAATGAAAAAAAAATTTTTTTTTTTTTGGCCCTTTAAGAAAAAAAAAGGTCCTTTAAAGTGTTCGGGGCGGGCTCTGGGCGCCGGGAACAGTGAAATATTAGGGCATAGGCATCATTGAAACGTCCTGCCCAGTGGCGGCCCGTCCATAGGGGGCGCCTGGGCGCCGCCCCCCCCCACCCCAAAGCCATTAACAAAAGAAAATTAAAAAAAAAAAATGAAAAAAAAATTTTTTTTTTTTTGGCCCTTTAAGAAAAAAAAAGGTCCTTTAAAGTGTTCGGGGCGGGCTCTGGGCGCCGGGAACAGTGAAATATTAGGGCATAGGCATCATTGAAACGTCCTGCCAATGCTGCAGCAGGACGTTTCATTTGCAAGTTTTTTTTTTAAGCTCTGTGGCTATGTGCAGGACGCCACTCCAGCCAATCACATCGGTCCTGTGTCTCTCCAGCCCCTCACATTGGTTCCTTCTGCACTGCTAGGAAATGAGCAGTGCTTTTCCCGGGCGGGCGGCTGTGTCACTTTCAGTTCTCTGGCTCCAGGACATGGAGGTAAGTAAAATATTCTTATTAAAACCCTTTATTTATTCTTTTAACCCAGTGTCTGTCCAGTGTCCACTCCTTCCACACTTCCTTGCTGGATGTATTGTCAGCTTGTGATGGAGAGTGGAGGGGGGGGGGCCATGCTTCACCCGATCTGTGCTGGAGCCTTCATTATCTCCTGTGTGTGAGGGAGGGAGGGAGCTCTGCGACCTACAGCCATGCTTTACAAGTCTCTTATATCTGTCTCTCTCTGTCCCTCTGTCTCTCTCTATCTATCTATCTATCTATCTATCTATCTAATTATCTATCTATCTATCTATCTATCTATCTATCTAATTATCTATCTATCTGTCTAATTATCTATCTATCGAATTATCTGTCTAATTATCTATCTATCGAATTATCTGTCTGATTATCTATCTATCTATCTAATTATCTGTCTGATTATCTATCTATCTATCTATTTATCTGCCTGATTATCTATCTATCTCTGTCCCTCTGTCTCTCTCTCTCTCTCTCTCTCTCTCTCTCTCTCTCTCTCTCTATCTATCTATCTATCTATCTATATATATATCTATCTATCTATCTATCTATCTATCTATCTCTATCTAATTATATGTCTGATTATCTATCTATCTATCTATCTATCTATCTATCTAATTATCTATCTATCTGTCCTATCCAATCTATCCCTCTGTCTAAATGCAGGTCACATTGTCTGTGAGTGACATTGGGGGGGGGGGGGGGGGGGGTTTGGTTGGGGTTTTGTTTGCGCCCCCCCAAAAAAATGGAGCACCAGCCGCCACTGGAGGTCATATGACGTCCGGTCAGGATCAGACAACCACTTTGCCGCCGTCAATATGTCATTGGCGGGCGGCAAGTGGTTAAGTAATCAGTCCGCCACAAAGGCAAATTCATGTAAATAATCTCCCAAGTGAATCCACACGAGAAGAGTGCTTCGGGTCTCAGGATCCACTTCCTGATTGACTGGGAGGAGAATCAGGAAGACAATAGCGAATATTAATTTGCTATTGTCACACAACTGGGTGCTCTGCGCCCAAAGCCCACCCTTTTTTTAAGCCAATTAGAGTCTCAGGCTCTAATCATGTGCTTAAAAAAAAAAAAACATTGAAATACATGCGTCTGGCGCCCTGCATGTAGATTAGGGGCCGGGGGCATGGATTAGGTTTTGGTAAATCTAACGGAAAATTGTACAAGGAAATTGTATAATGTGTTGTCAGGTTAAGGGAGAGGAGATGGAAGAGGTAAAAACTTAGTTCAACCATATGTTTTTACCAACCCCCAAGTCTTTTCAAGTCTACGCTAGGTTGGCTGGACCAGTACTGGGACAAGTTCACCTAGTCAAGGCTGCGGAACTGTACCCCCCTCCTCTACTGTTAATGCATGCATGTAGAATGGGTTTACTGTCCTGTGTCCATCCTCTGCCCCCTCTTGTCCTGCTGCACCCAGGGCAGCTATCCTGCTGCCCACCCCTTGTCCTGGCCCTGGGCTGGACGGGAGTGCAGTGCAAACAAACGGAGAAAAAAAAAACATCAATTGCAGCTACTGTGCCCATCAAACGCAGCCACTGTGCCCATCAAACACAGACACTGTGCCCATCAAACGCAGACACTGTGCCCATCAAACGCAGCCACTGTGCCAATCAAACGCAGCCACTGTGCCCATCAAACGCAGCCACTGTGCCCATCAAACGCAGCCACTGTGCCCATCAAACGCAGACACTGTGCCCATCAAACGCAGCCACTGTGCCAATCAAACGCAGCCACTGTGCCCATCAAACGCAGCCACTGTGCCCATCAAACGCAGCCACTGTGCCCATCAAACGCAGCCACTGTGCCCATCAAACGCAGCCACTGTGCCCATCAAACACAGCCACTGTGCCATCAAACACAGCCACTGTGCCATCAAACACAGCCACTGTGCCATCAAACGCAGCCACTTCACCCATAAATTGCCACAACTGTGCCCATCAAACGCAGCTACTGTGCCCATCAATTGCTGACACTGTGCCCATCAATTGCTGCTACTGTGCCCCATCAGATGCCGCCAGTGTGCCCCATCAGATGCTACCTGCACTTACCTGTCTTGGAGCGGGTCAGCAGCAGTCTCCTGCACGTTCTTCATGTCTTCTTCCGTCCTCTCTCAGGCGTCCAATCACAGCGCCTGGCGTTTCAGCCGATCAGGTGACTGGTAACAAATTCAGTGTTAGCAAAACGAATTTTTTCGCTTTGCTAACATACATCTGAGTAAACGCCCAGCATGGTGTTCACTTTTTTAGGCGCCTATTAGAGCCTTCGGCTCTAATCAGGCACTTCAAAAAAAAAAAACGCTGGTGTAATTTCGGTGCCCGGCGCCCGAAAAGGGGCCAGACACCTGAATAGGGGGTGTCAGCAGTGACCATAGATAGAGTCATGCAATGCATGACTCTATCTATGGTGATAGAGCGGTGCAGGAGAGGGGGGCGGCGCTCCTGCGCCCCTTTATGGACGCACCACCACTGGTCATAAAATATACTCTCCCTCTCTTTTCTTCTTTTGCTCTTTTTTTTTCTTATGCAACCATTGAATGGAAATGCGGTTCAAACATAGGCCGTGTGCCCTGTGTATATGGATACATGTTCGCAGGACAGTGTTACGTGTTGACTGAGACTTTATTGACCCCTGGAGACAGAAGCAGTTGGCATGTACAGGCTCACACAGACAAGTGAAGTAGTATTCTATAGGCTTTAGTCCTTGTGTTGACATATATTTTCCTTTCATCAGTCCAAGTACTACAAGATGAGTGAACAGACACTGGGGCCTGTGGCGGGTATCTGTCATTAACCACTTAAGACCCGGACCTTTAGGCAGGTAAAGGACCCGGACAGTTTTTGTGATTCGGGACTGCGTCGCTTTAACTGACAATTGCGCCGTCGTGCGACGTGGCTCCCAAACAAAATTGGCGTCCTTTTTTTCCCACAAATAGAGCTTTCTTTTGGTGGTATTTCATCACCTCTGCGGTTTTTATTTTTTGCGCTAAAAACAAAAATAGAGCGACAATTTTGAAAAAAATTCAATATTTTTTCCTTTTTGCTATAGTAAATATTCCCCAAAAATATATAAAAAAAACTTTTTTTTTCCTCAGATTAGGCCGATACGTATTCTTCCACCTATTTTTGGTAAAAAAAAATCGCAATAAGCGTTTATCGATTGGTTTGCGCAAAATTTATTTACAGAGAGCAGGCGCACATTACGCCGCCATAGAGTAACCAATGTACGCTACGCCAACGCAGCGCAGAGAGGCAAGCAATGCATTCAGCAAGCTATTGCTCCCGACGCTGCGTCAGCGTGGCGTAGGTTTCAAGGGCGCAGGCCAGCGTAGGTGGAAGTGGGCGTGACCCATGCAAATGATGCGTGACCCCATGCAAATGATGGGCCGAGCACCAGACATATACGTATCACGAACTGCGCATGCGCCATGACGTGGACGCATTCCCCTGTGCCTGCTCATAGCCACGTCGGAACAACTGCCTAAACTACGCCGGATCACTGCGTAAGGCGTGAACGTAACCTACGCCCAGCCAGACACACGTCCAACGTAAAATACGCCGGCTTGTGTTCCCTGGTGCAGACCTTTGCATGTCTGATGCTGGGTTGCACCTCCTTCATGGGGAATAACTTTACGCCGGACGTACAACTTACGCGCAACGACACTAGGGGTGAGGTCTGTTTTTTGAACTAACTCTTCCTGGAGCCTGTTTGCTTATAAAGGGGCCCATCCCATCAGGAACGCAAAAAAAAAGAAAGAAGAGAACTCTTATTGTTGAACAATGTGTTTCTTTCTTAATCGCTTCAGCCCCGGACCATTTTGGTGGTCAAAGACCAGGCCACTTTTTGCAATTCGCCACTGCGTCGCTTTAACTGACAATTGCGCGCCCGTGGCTCCCAAACAAAAATGACGTCCCTTTTTTTTCCACAAATAGAGCTTTCTTTTGGTGGTATTTGATCACCTCTGCGATTTTAATTTTTTATAATAAAAGAGCAACAATTTTGGAAAAAAATAAGCGTTTATTGATGGGTTTGCGCGAAATGTTATAGCTTCTACAAAATAGGGGACTGTGTTATGGCTTTTTTATTAATCTTTTTTTTACTAGCTACGGCGGCGATCAGCGATTTTTATCGTGACTGCGACATTATGGCGAACACATCAGACACTTTTGACACTATTTTGGGACCATTGTAATTTTTACAGCGATCAGTGCTATAAAAATGCACTGATTACTGTGAAAATGGCACTGGCAGTGAAGGGGTTAACCACTAGGTGGCGCTGCAGGGGTAAAGTCAGTACTAGTGAGCGATTCTTACTGTTAGGGTGCTTGGCTACACGTGACACGTCACTGATGACCGTTCCTGATCACGGGGAACGGTCACCAGTGACAGTGACAAAGGCATCCATCCCCCTGTTCTGCCCTTGCCGACCGCAATCACGGGCCTCCTGGGAACATTGAGTTCCCGGGACCCTCGGCCACTCTCACGAGGCATGCGTCGGGCGTGCATGCGCGTGCCCGCTGGGCGGCAAGTTTAAAGGGACGTACCTATACGCCAATATGCCTGCCCGTGCCATGTTGTCGACGTACATATTGGTGTGGCGGTCGGCAAGTGGTTAATGTTCTGTCAGGAGGTTCCTAACTCCCTTCTGATAGAACCACAGGTGAAAGATTTTGCTTTGAAGTGAACCATGTGTCCGGTTATGATGTTATTTCTGCCAGCAGGCTAATAACCCCCACATCCAAGTGTGTTCTCTTTATCTCCCCCCTTTAAATTTTATGGTATGCCCTTTTTCTCCTGTGCCCAGGAGTCATTTTTCTAAATTCCCCCAGCCAAGGGAATGGCCAGTTGTCCTGGGCGCAATGGTTTACTGTAGGAATGGGGATGCCTCCCTTTGGTTGCAAGGCTGACAGGAGTAGTGACAGTGGACCGGATTCAGATAGGTTAGCGGATCTTTAGATCCGCGTAACCTATCTGATTTACGTTACGCCGCCGCTAGTTTTTGAGGCAAGTGCTTTATTCAGAAAGCACTTGCCTGTAAAGTTGCGGCGGCGTAGCGTAAATCCCCCGGCCAAATTCAAATTCGGCGGGTAGGGGGCGTATAATATTTAAATCAGGCGCGTCCCCGCGCCGAACGAACTGCGCATGCGCAGTCCGCAAAATTTCCCAGCGTACATTGCTCCAAATGACGTCGCAAGGACGTCATTGGTTTCGATGTTAACGTAAATTACGTCCGGCCGTATTCACGAACGACTTACGCAAACAATGTAAAAATTTCAAAACTCGGCACGGGAACGACGGCCATACTTAACATAGGATACGCCGCACATACCCCTCATATAGCAGGGGTAACTGTCCGCCGGAAAAAGCTGAACGCAAACGACGTAAAAAAAATGTGCCGGGCGGTCGTTCGTTTCTGAATCGACGTAAGTACTCATTTGCATATTTGACGCGTAAAAGATACGGAAGCGCCACCTAGCGGCCGGCCTGGAATTGCAGACACAGTTACACCTGTCGGATCTAAGGGATATCTATGCGTAACTGTTTCTCTGAATCAGTCACATAGATACGACCGGCCGGACTCAGAGATACGACGGCGTATCAGGAGATACAGGGTTAAACATAAAAACTGCGCTACTACACAGATGAACCAAAGGCAGCAGCTAACGTGCGATACACACAATAGGCAATAAGAAACAAAAAAGCCGCGCCAACATTTTAAAACATTATAATAACCAACTCTTGGAGTATGGTGAAAATATTAAACTGGGATGATCCAGGAAGTCCATATAAACCATATGCTAACATTAGGTGGTAGGCGTAGCTGAAATAAGAAGTTCTTTAAACAACAAGGTATAGCTCCATAAAAGTTGGTAAACTGAGATGACAGATCTGACTCTCCAAATCACCAGGTGACATATATGCATTCAGTTCGAACCCTCCACCGTATTAGTAAGCCTCTTACCAGATGGCAAGCAATGCAAGCGGTTGGCTATAGCCCAGCCACGGCCTTTGGCTCCCCAGGGATGGTGGATGGAGCAATAGCGTCCCAAATAACCGATAAGGCCACTCCGAGGATCATAAAAGTATAATTGGAAAGAAAGACGCATATAGCGTAATTCCGCAAAATAACAATTTAATTTAAAAAGGTAATGTACTTACAAACAATGTAGTTAAAACAGCATGTGTAATAAAACTGCAAATGCCGGCCGGCATGAAGGAGCCCTCCTCCTTAGCGTGGTGACGTCACTGACGTAGCCTCCCACGTGACGTCACCATGCTGGCCGGCATTTGCAGTTTATTACACACACTGGGCCAGATTCAGGAACATCAGCGGATCTTTGGTCCGGCGCAGTGCATCTTTTTTACACTGCGCCGGAGCAGCGCAGAGAGGCATGCTAGTGATTCAGGAAACTTTTTTCCTGTCTCTTGCCCCGGCGTGGCGGATTTTACACGGCGTAAGGCGGCGTAGCGCGGCGTTAGGCGGGGTAGAATAAAATGGGTGGCTCCCTATGCTAATGAAGTGCCAACCGTGGCGCAGGGGTCACGCCGGGGCGCATCTTAGACCGCACATGCTCAGTGACATCCAGGGGTAAATGTCCCAATCTGCACATGCTCAGAACTGCGCCCCGGCGTGATCCCTGAGCTACACCGACCCACTACCAACGCCCAGTCCATGAATCAGCCCAGACTTCCGCCCTGCAGGTGCAAATGTACTGAAGCTTTTTTTTTTCTAAGCTAGGTCGTTTGCATTGTGGTGGGGCAGTTATGGCTGATGAGGAATCCTCAGGTGGGCGGATGACCAATTTCAGCCCAGAGGAGAGGGCTGTAATTATTGAGGGCCTCTCCCAACATGGGGACCGCCTCTATGGGCCACAGAGTGGCTGCCCCTGGCATGTTGGCACACAGATGTGTTGTCCAGCAAGTGTTGTTGCTCAGTTCGTTTGTAACGCTGCTGCTTTAGCTGCTCTCCAGCTGACCTCTGCAAGTTTGGTGCAAAGTTACCCCTGCTTTATAAAGGGTAACTTTCCGCTGCAAACCAGAGTTACACGCACCGGGAGTAGCCTGCGCCGGCAATTCGTAATTTGCTGAATCGGACCAACTCCCTCATTTGCATATTTAAAATAGAAAAACCAGGGCCGCGCTAGTTCAGACCAGCGTAAATGGGCGCCCACGCCGCACCGGCGTGGAAAGGTCCAAACGAAAAAAAAAAATCTACGTTACGGCGTAATATTGTTTGCTGAATACGGCGCGGAGATACGCCGGCGCAAATTGGCATTTACGCCGCGCATCTCAGTCTACACCGGCGGAAATTGTTCCTGAATCTACCCCACTGTTTTAACTACAGTGGCCCATATTCTGAGTAAAAATCCGCGGGCTGTGCTTAACCACTTACCCCCCGGACCATATTGCTGCCCAAAGACCAGAGTACTTTTTGCGATTCGGGACTGCGTCGCTTTAACAGACAATTGCGCGGTCGTGCGACGTGGCTCCCAAACAAAATTGGCGTCCTTTTTTTCCCACAAATAGAGCTTTCTTTTGGTGGTATTTGATCACCTCTGCGTTTTTTTTTTTTTGCGCTATAAACAAAAATAGAGCGACAATTTTGAAAAAAATGAATATTTTTTACTTTTTGCTGTAATAAATATCCCCCAAAAATATATAAAAAAACATTTTTTTTCCTCAGTTTAGGCCGATACGTATTCTTCTACATATTTTTCGTAAAAAAAATCGCAATAAGCGTTTATTGATTGGTTTGCGCAAAAGTTATAGCGTTTACAAAATAGGGGGTATTTTTATGGCATTTTTATTAATATTTTTTTTACTAGTAATGGCGGCGATCGGCGATTTTTTTTTCGGTATTGCGACATTATGGCGGACACTTCGGACATTTTTGACACATTTTTGGGACCATTGGCATTTTTATAGCGATCAGTGCTATAAAAATGCATTAGATTACTATAAAAATGCCACTGGCAGTGAAGGGGTTAACACTAGGGGGCGGGGAAGGGGTTAAGTATGCCTGGGTGTGTTCTTACTGTGGGGGGGGGGTGGCCTCACTTGGGGAAACACTGATTTTCTGTTCATACATTGTATGAACAGAAAATCAGCATTTCCCCTGCTGACAGGAACGAGAGCTGTGTGTTTACACACACAGCTCCCGTTCCCCGCTCTGTACCGAGCGATCGCGTGTGCCCGGCGGCGATCGCGCCCGCCGGGCACACGCACGGGAGTCGGGGGCGAGCGGGGGGCGCGCGCGCGCGCCTCCGGCGGCGCGCGTGCGCCCCTAGTGGCGGCTAAAGGGTAGGACGTCCATTTACGTGGTCTCGCCTAGGAGAGCCACCTTGTGGACGTAAAATGACGGTGCGGCGACGGCAAGTAGTTAAGGCACTTACACTCCGCTGTCCCAACCTACAGGAGCAAGTGCTGTATTCCCCAAACACTTGCTCCGTAGGTTGGGACGGCGGAGTGTAAATGCCCCAGCGTAGCCTGGCGGATCTCCAAGGGGGCGGCTTGTATTCAAATTAAGCGCGCCCCCGATTCTAATGTACTGCGCATGCGCCGGGCTTCAAAAAGCCCAGTGCGCATGCTCCAGTTCTCGGCGGAAAACGTCAATGACGCCGACGTGTGCGTCATTGACGTAAAGTTGTATTCAAGAACGACTTACGGAAACGACGTACCCGACGAAAAAACACGACGCGGACCCGACGCCATCCGTAACATGGCCTACGTGGGACTTGCGGAAACGTACTCCTCATATAGCAGGAGTAAGTTTCCGCTTACGCAAACGACGTTAGCGACGGTTACGCGACGCAAACTCGTTCGGGAATCGGCGTAGAAGGATCATTTGCATACGCAAATGAGTCCTTCACGTAAATGCCATCTAGCGGCGGCCGGCGTCATTACGTTTAAGATCCGCCAGTGTAAGTGACTTACAGATGGCGGATCTTAAGTGTATCTATGCGAAAATGATTCTAAGAATCAGTCGCATAGATACACGGGCCAAAAAATAGATACGATGGAGTATCCTGAGATACTCCATTGTAACTTCTATGAGAATATGGCCCATTGTTTGTAAGTACATTACCTTTTTAAATTAAATTGTTATTTTGCGGAATTACGCTATATGCGTCTTTCTTTCCAATTATACTTTTATGATCCTCGGAGTGGCCTTATCGGTTATTTGGGACGCTATTGCTCCATCCACCATCCCTGGGGAGCCAAAGGCCGTGGCTGGGCTATAGCCAACCGCTTGCATTTTGGCGCGGCTTTTTTGTTTCGTATCAGGAGATACGCCGTCGTATCTCCTATCTGAATCTGGCCCAGTGTGGCAGTAATTTTAATAAGTGAGTGACTGCTGGGTGTAGGATCCTGTAAGCTTGCACACCATGAATGGGGGGGGAGGGGGCACAGTTTTGCATTTTTGCCCCGTGTGCTGGATGATCTTGTCCCGGTGTTCTGTCGAGAAGTGCCCGCTATCGGGATGTGCCCGGGATGTACTGCGCATGCGCCATATGGAATAGCATAACAGCTGATTTGCCGATCAGCTGGGCTGACATAACCATGGCGCATGCGTACATTGTAGGAGGTATCTCTCTATGGGAGATACCATTTCACAGGCACAATTTAAACCTGTACAAACAGCGGGGGAGACCCCAGTTCTCAGATTGTGCATCACTGCTGCTGGAGGGCGGCTTGTGGCTGTGTTGAAGGGCTAGTTTTGTCTGTGTTGCAACCCGCCCTTTCACACAGGCAAATCCGGTCGTTCAACACAGCAGACCCGCCCTGCAACACAGACAAAACCGGACCATCAGCATACTGTAAAGCCGCCCCGCAATAGCGAGGCACAATCTGAGAACTACGGCTGTGATTGGACACGGCTGTCATGTGATCAGGAGGACCAATGACAGAGCCCTCCTACCGATTTGAGATGCGTTGTGTCCGAGTGACACGAGCGCATTGGGATCGCGCTGCTGCACGGGGATGCGCGCGCACGATCCCCCTCCTTCTGAGGGACCTTCCTGTATGTCCACTTAGAATGAGAGAGTGCCCACCCGGCCGTATATGTACAGTGGCCTGGTGGGATGTGGTTAATTGACAAAAAAATAAATTTTGTAAAAACATTTTAGGTTGAATTATGGCCAGTGTCATACAACCCATTTCTTGTAAATTGAGATACCCCCTAGGATTGTGTCACCAGGTCGGCCTGGTATCACAGTATAATACCGATGAGAAATTATAAATTCAGTACTGCTATCTGGAGTATTGATGACTGTCCATTGCCACCTTAGGGATAAGAAGAGGAAAACATGTCAGGAGGATTACGCAGAAGATTCCTAAATTTAGAGTATGTATGGATGGGGGGAGGCTAAAAAGAAAAAATTCCACAGGTGTTTTTTTATTTATTTAATGGAGATATGCTTTAACCTTCTGGGATCCGCGCTTTAGTCAAATGACGGCTACAGTGCGGATCCCAAAATCCAACAGGACGTCAATTGACGTCCGCCCCTTTGGGCGTTCCCCGCGCGCGCTCCAGAGCGCGCAGCGGGGAAACTCTGTTGGCTGTGTCCCTTGGACACAGCCAATTACAGATCGCCGCGAACGGCCAATCAGAGTGGCCGTTTGCGATGCGATCTGTGCGGCCAATGAGAGATGATCTCATATGTAAACATATGAGATCATCTCTCATTGCCGTTTTACATAGAGACAGCGGTGCTGTCTCTGGAGAGGAGACCGATCTGTGTCCCTTGTACATAGGGACATAGATCGGTCACCCCCCCCAGTCACCCCCCCCTCCACCTACAGTTAGAACACAATGCAGGGATACATTTAACCCCTTCCTCACCCCCTAGTGTTAACCCCTTCAATGCCAGTCACATTTATACTGTAATTAGTGCATATTTATAGCACTGATCGCAGTATAAATGTGAATGGCGCCAAAAATGTGTCAAAAGTGTCCGATGTGTCCGCCATAATGTCGCAGTCCCAATAAAAATCGCAGATCGCCGCCATTTCTAGTAAAAAAAATAAATAATAAAAAATAATAATTCTGTCCCCTATTTTGTAGGCGCTATAACTTTTGCGCAAACCAGTCGCTTATTGCGATTTATTTTTTATTTTTTACCAAAAATATGTAGAATACGTATAGGCCTAAACTGAGAAAAAAAAATGTGTTTTTTTTTTTTAAATATTTATTATATTTATTATAGCAACAAGTAAAAAATATTGTATTTTTTTCAAAATTGTCGCTCTTTTTTGTTTATAGCGCAAAAAATAAAAACCGCACAGGCGATCAAATACCACCAAAAGAAAGCTCTATTTGTGGGGAAAAAAAGGACGTCAATTTTGTTTGGGAGCCACGTCGCACGACCGCGCAATTGTTAGTTAAAGCGACGCAGTGCCGGAAGCTGAAATTTCACCTGGGCAGGAGGGGGGTATATGTGCACAGTAAGCAAGTGGTTAAACAAGAGGCGAGTAGATACAGTCTACTTTGTCCACTGTAGGTGGCACTCTCTGCAGCAGCACTGCAGTTGGAGAGGAAGTCAAGAGCAACTTATGGTTTGCAGGGTCACTGGGTTGCTGCTGTTGCTGCTGGGTCACTGGGTTGTGTGCCACCAATTGTATACTGCCACCTCATGTGACTCTGGCAGCCATCTAGGGTCAGGCAGAGCCTATATAAAACCCCAGTCTCCCAGGTTTGGCGCTGTAAGGGCTGGGCTCTTAGCAACTCCCTTCTCTGTGCTCAGGATGTCAGCTGCCGGATAATTATCAGTAATCGTTGATCCCTTAGTGGCTCACCTGGTTATTATTATCTGCTTGTCAGTTGCACCTACAGCCAGACCCTTCAGGCTATTTAAACTACCTTGTTCATTCCTGTCCTGCCTTCGCCTTGGTCAATATATCTGGACATTCTCTGCTGTGTTCCTGTGAAAGAATTTGCCCGGCTGACGTCCCTCGCGGTGCCTGATCCTGTTCTTCGACTACGCTGATCTCTGGTTTCCTGTTTACTGGCCTGTCTGACTACCCTCTTTGGTTACCGATCTATGGCTTATGTTTTGACCATTTTTACCATTATATTAAAAGGTGTGATTTTTACTGCATTTCTGTCTCAGTCTGATTAATGGTTCCTGACAGGCGTACATTTGCAAGTTAGTAGAGTAGGAACAGGTACCCTGCCTGTTAGGGACAGCACTAGCCGTAGGGAAAAGTTCCTCACAAGGAGGGAAAGTGCAGGGATTGGACACCTGCCTGTTGGCCAGGCCGCATTCTTCCCCCTATCCACACGCGCTGACAGACGGCTACAATCTGGTCTCTACACTTTGCTGGAACTGTAACTGTTCCCGGTTGGTCTGCCTTCCCACTGGGTTATTTCTGTGTCTCTGCATTATTTCAAGTTCTTTCACTGCACTGTGACTGAATGTGTTATTCCTCCGCACCGTGCTGCACCCCACCTACAGGCTTCCTATCCGTCATGGTCAGTCTTGGCCTTTGTTAGCCTAATGGCCAGAAGATTCATAGATTTAGGTTATGTAAAAATGGGGGTTTAAAAAAAAAAAAGCACTACAGGTCTCTTTTTTTTTTATTGAATAGAGATGCACTTTAAACAGAAGGGGCCAGGTTAAAATACAAGATACGACGGCGTATCTCTGAGTGCGGGCCGTCGTATCTATGCGACTGATTCAGAGAATCAGTTACGCATAGATTTCCCTAAGATCCGACCAGTGTAAGTGTCTTACACCGTCGTATCTTAGGCTGCATATTTACGCTGGCCGCTAGGTGGCGCTTCCGTATAGTTACGCAAGGAATATGCTAATTAGGTATTTACGCCGATTCAGAAACGTACGTCCGGCCGGCGCATTTTTTTATGTCGTTTACGTTAGGCTTTTTCCGGCGTAAAGTTACCCCTGCTATATGAGGCGTAGCTAATGTTAAGTATGGACGTCGTTCCCGCGCCGAGTTTTGAAAATTTTACGTTGTTTGCGTAAGTCGTTCACGAAAAGGGGTTTGCGTAAGTTACGTTCACGTCGAAACCAATGAGGCTTTGCGGCGTAATTTCAAGCATGCGCACTGGGACCCCAAATACGTGGGGTCAAAGTGAATTTGAATAAAACACGTCCACATCAAACACATTTGAATTAGGCGGGCTTACGTCGGACGACATACGGTACGCCGCCGTAACATAGGGCGCAAGTCCTTTCTGAATACAGAACTTGCGCCCTAATTTACGTCGGCGTAGCGTATCGCAGATACGTTACGCCAGCAGATAGATAGACAAATCTATCTGAATCCGGCCCAAGGTGTGTAGAAGCCACCATATTTTTTTTATTGAAAAGCCTGTGGCGTGCGAAACACAACACAAAAACTCCACCCGGTGCAGAAAAAATGTGCACACACATAAAGAGTGATACACAAAAAACTGTGACGGGTGCAAACGTCAAGTGGCCCTCCGAAATGGGCCCAACCCTGATCCCCCGGGGCGTTAGGCTCCTGGCAGGGACTGGGGTAATCTGTGGTCCGTGCAGCCGAAGCCGACACAGACCCAACTTCCTTGGAGGGTCTGCCGAAACAGAACCCCCCTCGGTGGGGCTTTCCCGAAAGGGGACCCCATGAGAGCAGGTGAACTAAGCCAGAAGGCCATGTCCACCTACTCTCAAGACATTCAGGGCTGGCCCGTGGACCGGCACCCTACTAATCACACATAAAGTGTACACAAAGTGCACCAACAAAAAAAGACAGAAACGTGACAACACGGGGTAAAATAAAAAAGAAAGTGGGGGAGAAGGAAGGTGGGAGATGTGAGTGGAAAGTGACCATCGTGCAACACGATGGCCTGCCCTCCGACCAGAAAACAAAAATTCCCCTGGTCCTAGCCAAAAGGCTCGGCCCTAGAGGCAGGTGGTAAAAAAGTGTATGTGGAGATGTGACCAAGGTGCCACACTTGTAAGTGTCCCTCTCAAAACACTTGTGCAAGGTATGGCACCAAAGGACTGCCACTCCAGGGGCACTATCTCCACAGGCTTTTCAACGGACCCTGGCCCGCAGCCCGGACCAGCAGCACCCTTCCCAGCCAGGAAGGTAGGAGTTCTGAGAGATTAGGGGGAGCCCACCTCAGCAGGCTACTCCCCCCACTCCCATCTAATCACATTCGGAAAATACTAACTGCTCACCCCAAGGGGAAGGAGGAGCAAGTGTTCTCTCCCGAACAACTGACCGGGGTAGGCACCACCAAATCCAGGCCAAAGACCAGGGGCCCGGCCCCTCAGCTTCGACCTCATGCCTCTCCGTCCAAATCAGAAGGCCTCCTCCTCCACGCCAGCAGGCTTAGCGTCCGCCAACCGCTGTCCCTTTCCACCTCGCTGTGTACTCAGGACGGTTAGCATAGCACCACCTACTGGCAACTGATAAGAACAGATACTACACTTGATCTTAGCCAAAAGGCCAAGAAGCCACCAATTATTGTTCTCCAATCTTGCATGGTGTGTTTTGGCCTTTTCCAAACTCATGGAGGACATGAGTCCTAGGAGGGCCAGTCACCCGCTCACATCCACCACGCCGCACTGATCGCTCCTCACAGGCGCGCGGAAAGGAGTTGACTTCATCTAACGTGAGGTCAACTCCCTGCCTGCGCCTGCACGTACGGCTCAAGCCGTACTCTGCACATGGCCCGCCCCCCTCCACTAGCTGATGGCCGGCCCAGCCAATGACTATTATGGAGGAGACGGTGCGCGATGTAATTCGCCCAGCGGCCAGCCACTACAATGCTGTAGCTAGCTCTCCGCCCGGGGGCCGGATTAAAAGGTCCGTCGGGCCGTATCATCATATTCCTGGCCTGGGGCTGCGTTCCGGTACGGGAAACCCACGTACTGGGCGCACGGAGAGGTGCTGGTACTCTCCAGGGCCATTTTTGGAAGTGGCGGTACTGAGTACCGCTGCGTTCCGGCCCAGTTAAAGCACTGGGTCTGTCCCTAAAAATAAGTAATCCATCAAATTAAAGGATACGAAAAAAATTGTAAAATACGTTTTTAGAACTGACAGCTTCAGACATAGGCGTGCGCACAGGGTGTGCCTCGTGTGCCCAGGCACAACCTAATCACCCTGTGCAGCATAGATTCCCCCTACTGCCCTAGCCCCCCCCCCTTCCCGCCCCACACCACTGCTGGCTTCCCTCCTCTCCCAGCGGCTGAGGCTGCGGGATGTTTTAGGATGAATGGGGGAAGGGGCCGGTAAATATGTAATTTACTGACCCCTTTCCTTTCTGATTAAACATAGTGAGAGATCGATACTGTGTGTTTGAGCTTTGGGGGGCACACCCTAATGCCATAGGCTCCGCACACCTATGGTTTCAGAATATATTTTTATCATGGCTAGAACTTCCTGACCTCGTACAACCTTCTTCAGTTATAGGAATTGAACTAAGCGCTGGCTAGCCCTGTGTTTATCATCAAATAAATGAATGCATTTAAAAATTGGAGGCAGTTCAAGTTACACAATAATTGTTAAAGGTTCATGAAGAACAGAGAAGATTTACAATAATCTTGATATTAAGAAGAAAAACAAAGCAGATATGCATCAGCGCCAACCACATCCTAGTGACATCAATGGTTGGTGAGGTCTCCGACGTTTCAAAAAACTAGAATTATCTCAATGTCACCATCTTCTGGGGGCAGGGGAGATATACCAGGTCTAAAAAAGACCACCGATGTCTCCAAAAAGAAGACCTGTCACCTGTCTAATACTATCACAAAGGGGCTTGTTAGATAAATTTCAAAAATACAGTGGAACCTCGGATTACGAGCATAATCCGTTCCAGGAGAATGCTCGTAATCCAAAGCACTCGCATATCAAAGCGAGTTTCCCCATTGAAGTCAATGGAAACTAAAAAATTTTGTCCCGCATTGACTTCAATAGCATGCAATACCGCATGTGCCGGAGAGCCTTGGAAATGGCCGGAAAGGCCCGAGGACAGTTCCGCTGACCTTGGCAAACCTTGGAGAGACTCCCTTCCCGAGGTTTGCCAAGGTCAGCCTAACTGTCCTTGGGCCTTTCCGTGCATTTCCGAACGGCGCCGATCAGCAGCGATCAGCGCCCCCCCCCAACCTCAGGCCAAATGCGGTACTGCACACCACTTTGGCCTGAATCCTGCTTGTTTTGCGTGACAACACTCGCAAACCGAGTTAGGATATTTTAAAATACAGTGGCCCAGATTCAGCATAGCTTGCACGATATTTGCGGGGGAGCAGGGCAACGATTTTGCCCTGCGCCCCCGCAAATATTTTGCGCTGCCCTCGATTCACGGAGCAGTAGCTCCGTGAACTGCGAGGGCGCGCCGGCAAATTTGCCCGGCGTAAGCGCGCGCAAGTTAAATGATCCCGCCGGGGGCGGGAATCATTTAAATTAGGCGCGCTCCCGCGCCGAGCGTACAGCGCATGCTCCGTCGGGAAACTTTCCCGACGTGCATTGCGGCAAATGATGTCGCAAGGACGTCATTTGCTTCAAAGTGAACGTGAATGGCGTCCAGCGCCATTCACGAAGCACTTACGCAAACGCCGTGAAATTCAAATTTCACGGCGCGGGAAGGCCGGCTATACTTTAGCATTGGCTGCCCCCTGCTATTAGAAAGGGCAGCCTTGCGCTAAAGTTGCCGTACGGAAACTCCGTACCTGGCTTGCACGGGGGCCGCGCAAGTTTGTGAATCAGTTGGTAGTATGCAATTTGCATACTACACGCTGATCACAATGGGAGCGCCCCCTAGCGGCAAGCACAAGAATGCAGCCTAAAATCTGCGAGGCATAAGTGCCTTATGCCGCGCAGATTTTAGGCTGCAGTCGGTGTAACGAGGTTCCTGAATCAGGAGCACTCGTTACACCGGAGCAAGTAAGCAATTGCGACGTGTAACTTATGGTTACACGGGCGCAATTGCTTCTTGAATCTGGGCCAGTGCTCGTATTGCGAAACGCCCGTTAACCGCGTTACTCGCAATCCGAGGTTCCACTGTAATTAAAAAGTGTTTCATAATTCAAAATATAATAAAAAGAAAAGAAAAAATTGAGTCAACGTAAATATTCTCTGCGACTAAATTAACACAATTTTAGTTGACTAAAATACAACTAAAACAATTCAGAAGACTAAAATATGACAAAAACTAAAAGGGCATTTTAGTCAAAAGACTAAAATGAAATCGAAATTTTAATCTAGTGTAAACACAACATCTCCACGTTCTGCCTAGTGACACTGTCACTGATCGTGTTCCCTGTCATCGGGAACACGATCAGTGACGTGTCACAGCAAGCCACGCCCCCCCTACTGTCATTTTTACAGTAATCAGTGCATTTTTATAGCAATGATCGCTGTAAAAATGACAATAATCACAAAAACGTGTCTAAAGTGTCCGATGTGTTCGCCATAATGTCGCAGTCATGATAAAAATCGCTGATCGCCACCATTACTAGTAATAAAAAAAATAATAAAAATGCTATAAAACTATCCCTTATTTTGTAGATGCTATAAATTTTGCGCAAACCAATCAATAAACACTTATTGTGATATTTTTTTTACCAAAAATATGTAGAAGAATACGTATCGGCCTAAACTTAGGACAAAAAAAAATTATATATTTTTTTGGGGATATTTATTATAGCAAAAAGTAAAAAATATTTTTTTTTCAAAATTCTTGCTCTATTTTTGTTTATAGCGCAAAAAATAAAAAACGCAGAGGTTATCAAATACCACCAAAAGAAAGCTCTATTTGTGGGGAAAAAAGGACTTAAATTTTGTTTGGGAGCAACGTCGCAAGATCGCGCAATTGTCAGTTAACTGCAAAGCAGTGCCAAATCGCAAAAAGTGGCCTGGTCATTTAGTAACAAAATGGTCCGGGGCTTAAGTGGTTAATATATTTTTGGGGGATATTTATTATAGCAAAAAGTAAAAAAATATTGCTTTTTTTTAAATTGCCTTTTTTTTGTTTATAGCACAAAAAAAAAAAAAAGCAGAGATGATCAAATACCACCAAAAAAAAGCTCTATTTGTGGGAATAAAAAGGACATAAATTTTGTTTGGGTTCAGGGTCGCACGACCGTGCAATTGTCAGTTAAAGCGACGCAGTGCCGAATCGCCAAAAATGGCCTGGTCAGGAAGTGTGTAAATGCTTCCGGGGCTGAAGTGGTTAAAATATTTGAACATGCACTGGGTCTAGACCAGGGGTCTCCAAACTTTCTAACGAGGGGGCCAGTTTACTGTCCTTCAGACTTTAAGGGGGCCAGACTGTTGCGATTGGCAGTTGAAAAGGTTCCCACGCCAGCGGGAGGAATTGTGCACCATCGTTGATGTCATTGGGAGGAATTGTGCACCATCATTGGTCCCAATTGTTGGTGTCATTGGGAGGAATTGTGGACCAATTTTGGTCCCAATTGTTGGTGTCATTGGGAGGAATTGCGCCCCATCGTTGATATCATTGGGAGGAATTGTGCACCATTATTGGTCCGAATTGTTGGTGTCATTGGGAGGAATTGTGCACCATCATTGGTCCCAATTGTTGGTGTCATTGGGAGGAATTGTTCCCCATCATTGGTGTCATTGGGCCCAATTGTTGGTGTCATTGGGAGGAATTGTTCCCCATCATTGGTGTCATTGGGCCCAATTGTTGGTTTTATTGGGAGGAATTGTGCCCCAATGTTTGTCCCAATTGTTGGTGTCATTGGGAGGAATTGTTCCCCATCATTGGTGTCATTGGGCCCAATAGTTGGTTTTATTGGGAGGAATTGTGCACCAATGTTGGTCCCAATTGTTGGTGTCATTGGGAGGAATTGCGCCCCATCGTTGATATCATTGGGAGGAATTGTGCACCATTATTGGTCCCAATTGTTGGTGTCATTGGGAGGAATTGTGCCCCATCGTTGATATCATTGGGAGGAATTGTGCACCATCATTGGTCCCAATTGTTGGTGTCACTGGGAGGAATTGTTCCCCATCATTGGTGTCATTGGTCCCAATTGTTGGTGTCATTGGGAGGAATTGTTCCCCATCATTGGTGTCATTGGTCCCAATTGTTGGTGTCATTGGGAGGAATTGTTCCCCACCATGGTGTTAGGGTTGTCCCGATATCACTTTTTTAGGACCGAGTACAAGTACCGATACTTTTTTTCAAGTACTCGCCGATACCGAATACCGATACTTTTTTTTAAATGCATCCCCAAATGCAGCCATGTCCTCCCACAAATGCCGCCATGTCCCCCCACAAATGCAGCCATGTTCCCCCACAAATGCAGCCACGTTCCCCCCATACATGCAGCCATGTCCCCACACAGATGCCGCCATGTCCCCACACAGATGCCGCCATGTCCCCACACATGCAGCCATGTCCCCCCATATATGCAGCCATGTACCCCTTATAAGCAGCCATGTCCCCCTTATAAGCAGCCATGTCCCCCATATATGGAGCCATGTCCCCCTTATAAGCAGCCATGTCCCCCTTATAAGCAGCCATGTCCCCCCTTATAAGCAGCCAGGTCCCCCCTTATAAGCAGCCATGTCCCCCTTATAAGCAGCCATGTCCCCCTTATAAGCAGCCATGTCCCCCCATATATGCAGCCATCTCCCCCTTATAAGCAGCCATGTCCCCCTTATAAGCAGCCATGCCCCCCTTATAAGCAGCCATGTCCCCCCATATATGCAGCCATCTCCCCCTTATAAGCAGCCATGTCCCCCCATATATGCAGCCATGTCCCCCCATATAAGCAGCCATGTCCCCCCTTATAAGCAGCCATGTCCCCCCATATAAGCAGCCATGTCCCCCCATATATGCAGCCATCTCCCCCCCCCCCCCTTACCTGCATGCTGCTGCGCCGCTTAGTTTATACGAGCGGGGAATATCACAGCTTTCATTTGAATAGCTGTAATGTTACCGCTGCGCTGCGTATAGACACTCCCCCTTGCTCGGGATTGGACAAATCACCCGAGCAAGGGGGAGTGTCTATATGCGGCGCGGCGGGTAACACTACAGCTATTCAAATCAAAGCTGTAATGTTCCCCGCTCGTATTAACCAAGCGACGGCGGGATGCGGTGTAGCGGCGGGCGGCGGGGGTAGGGGGCTGAGTATTCTATTTAGGCATCGGCGGTATTTGCGGGAGTACAAGTACTCCCGCAAATACTCGGTATCGGTCCTGATACCGATACTAGTATCGGTATCGGGACAACCCTAATTGGTGTCATTGGGCCCAATAGTTGGTTTTATTGGGAGGAATTGTGCACCATCATAGGTCCCAATTGTTGGTGTCATTGGGAGGAATTGTGCACCATCATAGGTCCCAATTGTTGATGTCATTGGGAGGAATTGTGCACCATCATAGGTCCCAATTGTTAATGTCATTGGGAGGAATTGTGCACCATCGTTGATATCTTTGGGAGGAATTGTGCACCATCATAGGTCCCAATTGTTGGTGTCATTGGGAGGAATTGTGCACCATCATTGGTCCCAATTGTTGGTGTCATTGGGAGGAATTGTGCACCATCATTGGTCCCAATTGTTGGTGTCATTGGGAGGAATTGTGACCCACCTTTGGTATTACAGGGGAGAAATTATGCCGGATAAAAGCAAACAAAGGCTGCAGTTTGGAGACCACTGATCTAGACCACCGTCTGCATAAAAAGAAAGTAACGGCCTCGGTTTAGTAGTAGAGAGACATGTAGCTTGAATATATTTGACATATGTAGTTCCTTCATCTTAGAAACAGTTCCAAACAAATTGTTCCGTGTAGACAAACATGTGTGGTATTTAATCAAGCTGTATAAACAACGATAACAAAGCCCTGGCACCCCGTTCTCTATTTACTTTGTGATTCCGACACAATTAATTGCCTATTGTGAAAGTGTTGTACGATGTCAAACAATACACCTCTGAGTTACTCAGAACTATCGCACTGTTTCCTTCTACTCTGCTGTGACACGGATTAAAGCTAAGGAGAATGTGTGTAGGGGTTGGGAGGCACCATCCCCAAAAGATGTGCAACTACCGTATTTATCGGCGTATACCGCACACTTTTTTGCCCTTAAAATCAGGGCAAAATCGCGGGTGCGCGATTATACGCCGATAAATACGGTATGTGCACATCTTTTGGGGATATACGTCGATTCCCGCTTCCCGCGCAGTGTTTGAACCACTGCGCCGACATATACAGAGCGCAGTACACTCAGGTATACTCAGGCAGGCTCGGCTCCTCTCGCGGTCACGTCCTGTGCATCCTTTACGCGTGAGGAGCCGAGCCTGCCCGAGTATACCCGAGTGTACTGCGCTCGGTATATGTCGGCGGAGTGCTTCAAACACAGCGCGGGAAGCGGGGATCGGCTGAAGAACACAGCGGGGAGGACACCACGATGGCCGCAGAAGAACGCCGGACCGGACAAGGCCGCCGATGGACGCCGGGCAAGACACCGACGAGGGGCATCCAAACTGTAAGTATTTCTTTTTTTCCAGGAATTTTTCTTCTAGGTTGGGGGTGCGCGCTATACGCCGGGCGCGTTATAGGAAGATAAATACGGTATACAGTAAAACCTTGGATTGCAAGCTTCATTTTAAATGGACCTTGCCAAAATGTGCATTGACACAGGGTGACTGGTTACTGTGGATGCATCAGTATGAGTGTACCAATGTCCTGGTATTATGAAAATGGAAACTAATCTAGACTAGAAGAAATGGACTTTTGGCGGTACGAGTAATCAATATAAAAATCTATGAATATTTATTTGTAGGAAATTCATATAAAAAAGTATACAAACATATAATACTAGGTCCCCAGTGGGTACTTCAATAACACTTCCAAAACCTTATAGAAATGCAAGTACGCTCATAACATGAGAATACGTAAACATCAAAAAATATATGTAGGATTTGTGTCCTTAGAACTGGGTCCAATATGCGTAATAATGGTTCTTGCTTTACTCAACATGTTTCGCGTGAAAACGCTTCATCAGGAGCATGAAAGTCTAATAAAAGATATACATAAACAGAAACAGCATCAAAAGATGTTAATTAATCACACAAGTTTATACAAAAAAATAAAAACAGCATATTAACCACTTAAGACCCGGACCATTATGCAGGTTAAGGACCTTGCCCCTTTTTGCGATTCGGTAGTGCGTCGCTTTAACTGACAATTGCGTGGCCGATTCACCCGGACAGTTCTGGTTTTGAATCATGTGTCCAGGTTTCAGACTGCCTCAAACCCAGACACATTATCAGACCAGACTGTGGCTCCCCAGGTAACTGAGTACCACAACCACCGAGTGTATAGGCATGTGCACACCTTAAATCACCAGATTTTCCAACCACCCAGAGGGCTGGCTGCAGTTATCTAAGACAAGTGTCTGTGACACTCTCTTTCACAGTGCCCAGAGCCAGCATAGCCCTCCACCCCCAGGGATGGGAGAGGAGAAAGGGCTTGATGTGCTCCTCCTCCTACTCCTACACCTCTTTATCCAATTTATCTACCGGCTGCTGGGCTTCAAATTTCCCACCCACATAGCCCTGGGGATTGGAATGTGGGCAGGAAATTTAAGGCCCAGCAGCCGGTAGATAAATCGTGGATTAAAGATGCCAATGCCCGAGCCTCCATCCTCAGATGAGTGATCTCACCTTCCACGGTCGGTGGCTGAAGTCTCCCCCCTCCCACCCTTCTCTCTCTTGCATCCCAGTGAGTGACAACTAAGATAAGGGGAACCCAGATGTAAGGGGGGCTTTGGGAATAGTTGCCACCTCATCCCTTTAAACCTGAACACATATGAATTACCCAGGTTCGGAGCAGGGCCGTCTTTAACCACTTCCCGCCCGGTCAATAGCATATTGACGTCCGGGAAGTGGTTGTGTTATCCTGACTGGACGTCTATTGACGTCCTGCAGGATAACAGACGGCACGCGCCCCTGGGGGCACGCATCGCGGGGGATTCACGGCGATCAGTGGTGTGGTGTGTCAGTCTGACACACCGCAACACCGATCTCAGTAAAGAGCCTCCGGCGGAGGCTCTTTACCACGTGATCAGCCATGTCCAATCACGGCTGATCACGATGTAAACAGGAAGAGTCGTTGATCGGCTCTTTCTCACTCGCGTCTGACAGACGCAA
This sequence comes from Rana temporaria, assembly GCF_905171775.1. Lineage (NCBI taxonomy): Eukaryota > Metazoa > Chordata > Amphibia > Anura > Ranidae > Rana > Rana temporaria. The sequence goes on from NC_053493.1 coordinate 26,755,447, forward strand.
GTAGAGTAGAGTCGATCGGCGGCTCTCCTGACAGGGGGGGGTTTGCGCTGATTGTTTATCAGTGCAGCCCCCCCTCGGATGCCCACACTGGACCACCAGGATGCCGCCCAGGACCACCAGGGAAGCACCCAACATGTGGATGGCCAGGTAAGTCCCCATGGCCATCCACATGTACAAATGTATACATAACATATGGCAATCAGTGCCCACAAATGGGCACTGACTGGCACCATCATGGCACAAACACAATATGTGATGCCAAGCAATGCCACCCACCAGTGTCATCAGTGCCAACCACCAGTGTCTATCAGTGCCCATCAGTGCCCACCTATCAGTGCCCATCCATGCCACCTATCAGTGCCACCCATAGTATTTTTTATTTGTTGCACAAAAAATAAAAAAAATCGCAGAGGTGATCAAATACCACCAAAAGAAAGCTCTATTTGTGGTAACAAAATGATAAAAAATTTGTTTGGGTGCAGTGTAGCATGACCGCGCAATTATCATTCAAATTTCTACAGCGCTGAAACCTGAAAATTGGCTCGGGCAGGAAGGTGTATAAGTGCCTGGTATGAAAGTGGTTAATGTTGATTGGATTCTGGGCAAAAATTTCTTGGCCCCTCCTTCCATGCAATTTAGCGCTACACCTGCTCTGAGACATACAATAAATATCAGCTAGACTTAAAATCGGTTTACTGTATCAGATCAGGCAGTGATTGCGATTGGTTGCCAGAGGTTACAGCATATCCTTACCACTTGCTCACTGGTTGCTAGAGGTTACAGCACACATTACGGCTCACTGATTATTTGCTAGAGGTTACAGCACATGATTTCTTCTTGTTGATTGGTTGCTAGAGATTACTGTACAGTAATACTGCTCACTGATTGGTTGCTAGAGGATACAGCACATCATCTCCTCACTGCAGAGGGGCATGATATACATATGAATGACGCCTGTATTTACATATGAATGCCACTGGCCTCAGCTATTTACATATAAATGTTGCCGCTATTTACATATAAATGTTGTCATTATTTACATATGACTGCTGGCGCTATTTACATATGAATGGCGGTTATTTACATGTAAACACAGGGTCTGCAGGTAAGTCATCTGTACACAATAGGGAAAAGCTGGGCAGCATTAGTAGCAGCACTTCACACTGAGATATCAGAACACAGCACAGGACTAAAACATAAAGGGGCAGGGGAATTTAAACTGGGATAGTTGGCAAGTATGAGGCAGCTGCTTTGGGCTCCACAACAATGACAGGGCCCAGTGTACAGACCACCGGATCGATCCGCGGGAGCCAATTCAAGCGGATAGATTTGTAGACATGTCTACAAATTTTTATCTGCTGGAATTGGGAAATTTCCGCGGATAAATATCCGCAGGAATGTACACACCATAGAATCTATCCGCTGAAACCGATCCGCTGAGATTTTTCAGCGGATGGATTCTATCGTGTGTACGGGGCCTTAAATGGTATGTACGCAAGAAAAAAAAAAAAAAAAACAACAGCATACTGTCGGTCTCATAGGTCGGCTCCATGCAATGTTAGAATTCTTTTTTTAGGATGAACCCCCGCTTTAATCGGCCACAAAACCTGTGTAATTAATATGTTTTCAGGTTTAAAGGGATAAGGTGGCAACCCTATTCGGGAATTTTGATTTAAGGGGGGATACTGGGCTTTGGTGAGCAAAAAATTTGCTGTGCGCGGCTAAAGTGTTCGGGTTTGGTTGAAGAAAAGGTGGCAACCCTAGTTAAGGGACCGGCTATACAAAGTTGACGGGGAGTAGCAATGACTTCAGCCTTGTCACAGTTTAGCTGAAGGAAATTTTGAGTCATCCACGTTTCCAGGTCACAGTTGGATATGAGAGAAAGAGACAAATTGGAATCTGGATTAGTATGGCTGGCTGCCTACCGAGCCGCCAGGAGACACCAGTCTTCATGGCGCACACAGGACCCAGTGTTATTTTTGTCACCAGTCATTTTTCATTTCCTGATTTCCTATGGCTGTTCTGTTTGGAAGAAGTGATGAGTATGTTTGCCAGCTGAGTAAATGACATGACAGCTCACACCCATAGAGAATACATCATGAGTGTTCTGCGAAGCTGTCTGGGTCATATACCAAGAGCAATTTCCACATACTATACCTTGTTACGTGGCAACCCAGGGAGAGGGTGAGGGAAGGATAGTATGGAGGGACGGAGGGTTGGACCTCTGTATACAAAGAATAGGAACACAGAAAGCTACGAGAACATGGAGGGCTGAGATCAGCACAGAGACATGGGGGGGGGGGGGGGGAATCAATAAAGCTGCTGCACCACTTTTCTGGTGTTAATCCCTCTTGTTAATGTTTTGCACCGAATAAAAGTGATTGTAAATGTATTTATTTATTTAACCACTTAACCCCCGGACCATATTGCTGGTCAAAGACCAGAGCACTTTTTGCGATTCTGCACTGCGTCGCTTTAACTGACAATTGCGCGGTCGTGCGATGTGGCTCCCAAACAAAATTGGCGTCCCTTTTTCCCCACAAATAGAGCTTTCTTTTGGTGGTATTTGATCAACTCTGCGGTTTTTAGTTTTTGCACTATAAACAAAAATAAAGCGACAATTTAAAAAAAATATATATATTTTTTACTTTTTGCTATAATAAATATCCCCCAAAAATATATATATAAAAAAAATCGCAATTAGCGTTTATTGATTGGTTTTGCGCAAAAGTTATAGCGTTTACAAAATAGGGGGTATTTTTATGGCATTTTTATTATTATTTACTTTTTACTAGTAATGGCGGCGATCAGCGATTTTTTTTTCCGGTACTGCGACATTATGGCGGACACTTCGGACACTTTTGACACATTTTTGGGACCATTGGCATTTTTATAGTGATCGGTGCTATAAAAATGCATTGGATTACTATAAAAATGCCACTGGCAGTGAAGGGGTTAACACTAGGGGGCGGGGAAGGGGTTAAGTATGTTCCCTGGGTGTGTTCTAACTGTAGGGGGGGTGGCCTCACTAGGGGAAATGACCGATCTTCTGTTCATACATTGTATGAACAGAAGATCAGCATTTCTCTCCCTGACAGGACTGGGAGCTGTGTGTTTACACACACAGCTCCCGGTCCCCGCTCTGTAACGAGCGATTGCATGCGCTCGGCGGCGATCGTGCCCGCCAGGCACGCGGACGGGAGTCGGGGGCGAGCGTGGCCTGCGCGAGAGCCGATGTATAGCTACGGGCTCTCGCGCAGGGGAGACGGCGGCTGGTCAGCAAGTAGTTAAATTCTGCCTAACTAGGAAAATACGTCATGGTTTTCAAGTGCAGTACCGGGGGTATGGCTGCAGCAATATGCCATAACCCCTAATATTGTTTTTTTTTTTTTCAACCAGTGATTTTTTAACCGCTAAAAGTGATCCAAGTGGCTGATGAGCTGCTGGCTCACTTTTAGAAGTGGTGGGAGGGGTTGCCCCGCCGCTTTTCTGTGGTACTTGGGCTTACCTGGATGATTGGTGACCCCGGGAACCGATCCGCTGGTTGCAGCGGTGGCCACAGAGATTAGCTGAGGAAAGATGGCCTCTGCTAAGAGATTATGGTCTAAGACAGGGGTCTACAAACTGCAGCTCAGGGGCCGGATGTGGCCCTTTGCCAGGGCACCGTTCTTCCCACAGACACCAATGATGGGGCACTATTCCTCTTACTGACACCAATGATGGGGCACTATTCCTCCCACTGACACCAGCGATATGGCATTTTTCCTCTCACTGACACCAATAATGAGGCACTATTCCTCCCACGGACACCAATGATGGGGCACTTTTCCTCCCACGAACACTAATGATGGGGCACTTTCCTCTCAATGACGCCAATGATGGGGCACTGTCCTCTCACTGACACCAATGATGGGGCACTATTCCTCCCACTGAAACCAACACCATTTTTTTTACTCCCACTGACCATCTAGCCTATTGCATTGTTTACTCCTATTGATGCCAGAACGTTTTCTACTTCCACTGAAAACTGCCCCCCCCAAAGTCGGAAGGATAGTAAACTGGCCCTTTGTTTTGAATGTTTGGAGACCCCTGATCTAGACTGCAATCCTGCACAATTCCTCTCACTGACACCTATGATTGGGCACCATTCCTCCCACTGACACCTATGATGGGGCACCATTGCTCCCACTGACACCTATGATGGGGCACCATTCCTCCCACTGACACTTGTGATGGGGCACTAATCTACTCACTGACACCAATGAGAGGGGAACTATTCCTCTCACTGACACCAATAAAGGGGCACTATTCCCCCCACTGACATCAATAATGGGGAATTATTCCTACCACTGACTCAAATAATGGGGGTACTATTCCTCCCACTGACACCAACACCAATTTGTTTACTCGCACCATCAACCCTTTTGCACTGTTTACTCCTACCAATGCCAGGACATTTTCTACTTCCATTGGGCACAGTTCAGCCCCCCTAAAGTCTGAAGGACAGTAAACTGGCCTTTTGTTTTGAAGGTTTAGAGACCCCTGATCTGGGAGGACCGGAGCTCAATGTAAACAAGGCCATTTTTTGGAAAGCATGAAATCTATGCTTTTTTTTTTGATCTCATGCTTTCCATTGTAGAGGAGAGATGTCCGGTCTTATTGATCCCGGATCTCTCCATAAGGAGGACCTGTCATGCTTTATTGCATGGGTCTTCAAACTACGGCCCTCCAGCTGTTCAGGAACTACAATTCCCATCATGCCTAGTCATGTCTGTGAATGTCAGTGTGTTACAATGCCTCATGGGATGTGTAGTTCTACAGCTGGAGGGCTGTAGTTTGAGGATCCCTGCTTTATTGTTATGGCAAGGGATGTTTACACTTCTTACGACAGCAATACAAGTGTTAAAAAAATGTAAAGGGACAGTGTAAAAATGTAAAAAAATGTAAGCCTCTGGCTCTAATCAGGTGCTTAAAAAAAAAAAAATCTGGCCGCTGTAATTCATGTGCCCGCTGCCCTGAAAAGGGCCAGACGCATGAATAGGGGGTGGCCGTGGATATATTTCAATCCATTGCATATACAGGGGGTTGCGGCGATCGCTTAAGAAAGGGGGTTGCGGTGATCGCTTCCATGCCACGCCATATAGAGGGGCCCAACCCAAGTACTGAGTACATATGCATGCTTCTACTTTTCAGAGGTCCGATATTGTTCTAAGTACAATCCTCCTTGTTTTATTGATTGCATGTAATGTTCTAATTTTCTGAGATTGTGGATTTGGGGTTTTCATGAGCTGTAAGCCATAATCCTCACAATGATGACAAATCACGGCTTGAACTATCTTGCTTTGCATGTAATGAGTCTCTCTCATTTTGCACACAGTGGCCCCGATCCTGGTCTTCTGGGGTCCCTCTGCGACTGTCTCGGCTCCTCCCCGCATCAGCTAACCCCCTTCATGGGAAGCGCTCTCCCAAGGGGGTAAGCTTGCGGACACACTCCCGTGGCCATAGCCGCCGACTGTATCACACGGCCCGCCCCCAGCACGACGTGTCATTGCATGTGATTGGCTCGCGCTGCTGTCAATCTAGCAAATCTAGCCAATCGACGGCCAGACTCCGAAGAGAAGAGGACGCCAGGGACGCGCACAGCAGATTCGGGGGGCTATCATTGCCAGTTTTTTTTTCACCTTAATGCATAGGATGCATTAAGGTGAAAAAAAAAAAAAAAAACCCTTTACAAACCCTTTATGGGCCTGATTTACCAAGCCTTTACTCCATGACTCATGGAGTAAAAGCAGGAGTAGCAGCCGTTTGGCCATTTACTAAAGAAATACGCTGCTAGTGCAGTGTATTTCCCTAGTTACTAATGTGCTCCGTGCGCCCAGGAGAGGGTGCATTGTGCACCAGTACAGACCTGGCGCACGGCACATTGAAGTGTAAATTGCGGGGGTTTGGGCGGGAGTTTATTAGGGGGGGAGGTGGGGGGATGCAGGGGAAGTGAAGTGACATGTGTTTTAAAGTGTTTGGCGGGCCGAATTGAAAGGGAAAGTGTTTTTTGAAAACAGATCCCCGTACGCTTGCACAGTGCGCCTGAACCTCGGGAGGTTCATTTGCATACTGGGCATGCGCAGAGAGAAAAGTCAGGGATTCCCGTGCGCCTTGTCAGTACGCCGTGAAAATCTTGGTAAATACCAAGCGGCGTACCCGTGATTGCGCTGCGTGACGCGGCGCACGGGAATCTCCGAGCTGTTTTCAGCCCTGAAGGGGAACTCGGCGCCAAATTTCAAACTTGAAATCGGCGCGGGTCCCCCTTCAGGGCTACATTAGGCTCTTAGGCTTGGTCCGGAACGTGAGGGGTTAAACCCGCGCCGATTCGGCGCGGGGGTCCCCCCCAGATCCAAACCAAGCCCTCATCCCAAGCATGCAGTCTGGCCCGGACAGGAATGGGGGAGGGGACGAGCGAGCGGCCCCCCCCCCCTCCTGAGCCGTACCAGACCGCATGCCCTCAACATGGGGGAGTGTGTGCTGTGGGGGAGGGGGGCACTGCCCCCCCACCCCACAGCACTCTTGCCCCCATGTCGATAGGGACAAGAGCCTCTTCCCGACAACCCTTGCCATTGGTTGTCGGGGTATGCGGGCGGGGCTAATCGGAATCTGCGAGCTCCCTTTAATAAGGGGGCCCCCAGATGCCGGCCCCCCACCCTATGTGAATGAGTATGGGGTACATCGTACCTCTACCCATTCACATGGGGGAAATGTAAAGTAAAAAAAACACACCACACAGAATAAAATATTTTATTAATCTGCTCCGGAGCCCCCCCTTTCTTCTTTAGCTCTCTTAGAAGGGGGGGTTTCTTCTCTCCCGATCTTCTGCCGGGACCCTGGGCTTCGGTGATTGCTGCCGGGGGAGGGCGCCATCCCTCGGTCCTCTCCGGAGCCTTCCGCCGGATGCCCCCACCCCATTTAAGCTCTTTTTCATTAGGGAGGGGCATCCGGACTTCGGGGTCTTCTGCCGGGGGATGGCGCCTATCCCCCGGTCTTTCCGGTGCCTTCCGCCAGGGTTCCGGTCTTCATGGTCTTCTGCCGGGGGTGCGCCAACTCCCCGGTCTTTTCTCTGCTCCCTCTTCTGCCTGGCTCCCCCGCGGAGCCAGGGCTTTCTTCCGTCTTCTTTCTTCCGTCTTCTTTCTTCTCTCTTCCTTCTTCTGCCTGTCTCCTCCGGGAGCCCAGGGCTTGTCTCCGCTGTCTTCTTCCTTCTCTTCCATTGGATGTTGACACGACGAGGTCCGGCGCTGGAATGCCGTCTGAGCAGTGGGCATGGACTTATATAGGGCAATGCCACCATGTGACCTCAACCCATGTGACATCACATTCCCATCATGCCCAGGGAATGTGATGTCACATGGGTTGAGGTCACATGGTGGCATTACCCTATATAAGTCCATGCCCGCCGCTGACACGGCATGTCAGCGCGGAACCTCGTCGTGTCAACATCGAATGGAAGAGAAGGAAGAAGACAGCGGAGACAAGCCCTGGGCTCCCGGAGGAGACAGGCAGAAGAAGGAAGAGAGAAGAAAGAAGACGGAAGAAAGCCCTGGCTCCGCGGGGGAGCCAGGCAGAAGAGGGAGCAGAGAAGACAGAAGAGAAAAGACCGGGGAGTTGGCGCACCCCCGGCAGAAGACCAGGAAGACCGGAACCCTGGCGGAAGGCACCGGAAAGACTGGGGGATAGGCGCCATCCCCCGGCAGAAGACCCCGAAGTCCGGATGCCCCTCCCTAATGAAAAAGAGCTTAAATGGGGTGGGGGCATCCGGCGGAAGGCTCCGGAGAGGACCGAGGGATGGCGCCCTCCCCCGGCAGAAATCACCGAAGCCCAGGGTCCCGGCGGAAGATCGGGAGAGAAGAAACCCCCCCTTCTAAGAGAGCTAAAGAAGAAAGGGGGGGCTCCGGAGCAGATTAATAAAATATTTTATTCTGTGTGGTGTGTTTTTTTTACTTTACATTTCCCCCATGTGAATGGGTAGAGGTACGATGTACCCCATACTCATTCACATAGGGTGGGGGGCCGGAATCTGGGGACCCCTTTATTAAAGGGGTCTCTCAGATTCTGATAAGCTCTCCGCCCGCATACCCCGACAACCAACGGCCAGGGTTGTCGGGAAGAGGCTCTTGTCCCTATCGACATGGGGGCAAGAGTGCTTTGGGGTGGGGGGGCAGTGCCCCCCTCCCCCACAGCACACACTCCCCCATGTTGAGGGCATGTGGTCTGGTATGGCTCAGGAGGGAGGGGGGCGCTCGCTCGTCCCCACCCCCATTCCTGTCTGACCAGACTGCGTGCCTGGGATAAGGGCTTGGTTTGGATCTTGGGGGGGACCCCACGCTATTTTTTTGGGCCCCGGTTTAACCCCTTATGTTCCAGACCAAGCATAAGAGCCTGGTATGCACCTGGAGGGAACCCACCTTATTTTTTTTTGGGGGGGTCTGGAGTTCCCCTTCATGAACAGCGATCTGTCATTTACACATGTCAGTCCCACCCCCCCCCTACAGTTAGAACACACCCAGGGAACATATTTAACCCCTCCCTCGCACCTAGTGTTAACCCCTTCCCTGCCAGTGGCATTTTTTGAGTAAGCAATGCATTTTTTACAGCACTGATCGCTAGAAAAATGCCAATGGTTCCAAAAAAGTGTTCGATGTGTCCACCATAATGTCGCAGTACCGATAAAAATCGCTGATCGCCCCAATAACTAGTTAAAACAACAAAAAAAAAAAAATTTGTAGACGCTATAACTTTTGCAAAAACCAAACACTAAACGCTATTTGCGATTTTTTGGAACCAAAAAGATGTAGAATACGTATCGGCCTAAACTGAGGTTTTTTTTAGTTTTTTGAATATATATTTTTGGGGATATTTATTATAGCAAAAAGTAAAAATAATTTTTACATATGTGGGCGGGACTTACGCAAGTCCCGCCCACATATATAAACATCGTTCAAACCACACATGTGAGGTATTGACGCGTGCATTAGAGCGAGAGCAATACTTTTACCACTAGACCTTCTTTGTAACTATAAACTGGTAACCTGGAAAAAAAAGAAAAAGGTCGCCTATGGGGATATTCACGGAATTCATTTTGGCCCCATTGCAGGAGTGTTTCCAATAGTAAAGCGTGACATGTAAGGTATCTATTTACTCAGTGTAACATCATCTTTCACATTATCCCCAAAAATTGGGCTCACTTTTGTGTTTTGTTAATTTTTAACCACTTGAGCCCGGACCATATTTCTGGTCAATGACCGGGCAAGTTTTTGTGATTCGGCGCGGCGTCGCTTTAACTGACAATTGCGCAGTCGTGCGACGTGGCTCCCAAACAAAATTGGCAACCTTTTTTTTCCCACAAATAGATTATTAAATGTGCGTGTTTACTTCTGTCTTTAACACCTCCCCTTCAGGCTGGAAAGCATCAGATCAGGGGAAACAAAAAAAAAAAAGCTCTCATTCCATTGCAGCTTGGTTCCTACATGTGTGATGAACTGAGCATGCTCAAACACTTAGAACAAAAATATCCTTTCTTTTTAAAAGGTGAAAAACACTCCTTGGATGCTCATAGAGCGTGGTTTGGATTAATTGCAGGTGTGCCCAATTACAAGCTCACCCAAACTAGAGACTGCAATTTGGTCATGTGATTTCAATTGCTTCATTACTAGCACTGTTATAAAAAGCTTGGATCGATCAGTCCTCAGCTGCCCTCAGAAGGGGCAGGCTGGCAGAAATGCTGTTGCTAAACACAAATGTGGTTTGTTGCATGGGTTTTGGTTTATTTTTAAATGATGTTCACTTTGATGTATTTGTCTATGTGGCCTTATTTTATGAAAAATGTGTAAAGCTATGGTTAATTAGAATTTTGAAATGTATTTTTGTTTGTTTGTGTTTTTTTGCTTTCCTTGTTTTGTTGACCAATAAAAATTACTTTAAAATTGTTAAGTTTGTCTTTTGTTACTTTTTCATGCTACATATGTTGACAGCTGCAGCTGAACTAGGTTTGGGCCTAACAAATTATGTGTGATTTTTGTCTAAGCTTCTTTCCTGGTGTGTAATCCTGAAATGTTTGCCATGTTTATTCTCCATGACTTTAAAGACAAAAACTGGTAAGTATTTTATTTATTCTGCAGTGGTCCTCAGCCCTCAAGTACCCCCGACAGGACATGTTTTGGGGATTTCTCTTATCAAGAATTGCTGTCCAGACTATTTTAAAGCACATGTGCAAGATGAAGGAAAACCTGCAAACATGGCCTGTGGGGGGGGGGGGGTTTGCTATTGGTGGACAGGCTTGACGTGCTGATTTACAGCACTGTGCTTAAATCTAGCGCAAGGCAATCCTATTCAAATTGTGGGTGTTTGAGGGAAGCCAAGTGAGTGTTAGAACCCCTGCTTTGTGTTTTTTTATTTTTGTGTTGAGCTTTGTGTCCCTTTTCTTAAAATTGGCTTCACTTCCTGTCACACAGCTGAACAGGAAGTGAGGTTAAAACCCTACCAGTGTCATTTCTTGGGGACACCGGTCAATCTAACTAGTGTCCCCATTAAGCAAATTGCACTCCAGCACTGCTGTGTACACCCCAAATCATGGGTCTTCAAACTACGGCCCTCCAGTTGTTCAGGAACTACAATTCCCATCATGCCTAGTCATGTCTGTGAATGTCAGTGCATTACAAGGCCTCATGGGATGTGTAGTTCTACAACAGCTGGAGGGCCGTAGTTTGAGGATCCCTGCCCCAAATGATTATTTAGTTTGGGGTTTAGTAAAGGCAAAGCCACTCTGCAGTACAAGCATAGTTGCTGAAAATCAGAGGAAGCACTGATGGTTTTAACATCCAATCCTGTAGAAGCAAAGTTGTTTTGTTTTCTTCCTTGCTTTGCACTTGTAGGAGTGGATTTGCCTTTAGTAAATGGACCCCAAAGTCCAAGATCCCTAATAATTTGGGGTGTACACAGCAAAATGCTAGAGTGCAATTTACATAATGGGAAACTATTTAGATTGATCTCTGTGTCCACAAGAAAATATATTAGTAAGGTTTTACCCTCACTTCCTGTTTGGCTATGTGACAGGAAGTGAATGAATTAGAAAGGGTGAAGACACCTCACAAATGTTGTCACTATCAGGGGTGCAGACATCCCCAAAAAAATGAGCAGATAATACTTATTTGCAAATTAATAATTTTTTAGTTAACATTGGGTGGGGTGCTCTAACACACACATTCCTACATATTAGCAACGCTCTATCCTGGCCTATTGGCATGGTTATATTTTCTTAGGGCTCTCAATAAAACTCTATGAAATTTGTGCTTAAACTAGAACCAGGGGCGGACTGACAACTCATGGGGCCCCTGGGCAATAGAAGATTATGGGGCCCCTCTGGCTTACAGATGACCACCACGCCAGGAGGTAGTGCAGAGGCGGGCAGCTAAAATCTTGGGATATTCACATTAAAAGCATGTCATTTTCGGACATATCAGGGACAGATCTAAAAAAAACACAGATTTTTACATACTGTCCCTGGTTTTACTGAGCCTGGCAACCCGGATGGGGCCCCCTAGTGGCATGGGGCCCTCGGGCAGTGCCCGAGTGACTCAATGGTCAGTCCGCCCCTGACAAGAACTATAATCAACAAGTTTTATTTTCTTTCATTTTGGATAGAGTGAGGGAGGGTTATAGGCCCTGTCAGTTTATTTTGTATTATCTGTGTCCAATTGGGGAGATTTGCCTTCACTTCCTGCCCCATAGCCAAACAGGAAGTGAGAGAAAAACTATGCAAATTAACCACTTCCCGCCCAGCCTATGGCCGATTTACGTCCGGGAAGTGGTTACACAATCCTGACAGGACGTCCTGCAGGATTTCATGCCGCACGCGCCTGTGGGGGCACGCAGCGCGGCGATCGGTGATGCGGGGTGTCAGTCTGACACCCTGCATCTCCGATCTCGGTAAAGAGTCTCTCACGGAGACGGAGACTCTTTACCACGTGATCAGCCATGTCCAATCACGGCTGATCACGATGTAAACAGGAAGAGCCATCGATGGCTCTTCCTCACTCGCGTCTTACAGACGCGAGTATAGGAGAGCCGATCGGCGGCTCTCCTGACAGGGGGCGTTCGCGCTGATTGTTTATCAGCGCAGCCCCCCCTCGGATCACCACACTGGACCACCAGGGATGCCCACCCTGGACCACCAGGGTGTGCAAAAACAAAAAAAATATAGAACAAAAAAACAAAAAGCATTAAAAAATAAGAAAAATGATGCCAATCAGTGCCCACAAATGGGCACTGACTGGGAAAATCAGTGCCACCCCACAGTGCCCATCCATGCACAGTGCCCACCTATCAGTGCCCACCTGTGCCACCCATAAGTATCCATCAGTGCCACCCATAAGTGCCGCCCATAAGTATCCATCAGTGCCACCCATAAGTGCCGCCCATCTGTGCCGCCCATGAGTGCCCATCAGTGCCGCCTATGAGTGCCCATCAGTGCCGCATAGCAGCGCCGCCAATCAATGCCACCTCATCTGTGCCGTCAGTACTACCTCATCGATGTCCATCAGTGCCATCTCATCGGTGCCCATCAGTGCCGCCATATCAGTGCCCGTAATTGAAAGAGAAAAACTTATTTACCAAAAAATTAACCTAAAAAAAGAAAAAGGTTTTTTTGTTTCAAAATTTGCAGTCTTTTTTTAGTTGTTGCGCAAAAAAAAAAACGCAGAGGTGATCAAATAACAACAAAAGAAAGCTCTATTTGTGGGGAAAAAAGGACGCCAATTTTGTTTGGGTACAGTGTTGTATGACCGCGCAATTGCCATTCAAAGTGCGACAGTGTTGAAAGCTGAAAATTGGCTTGGGCGGGAAGGTGCGTAAGTGCCTGGTATGGAAGTGGTTAAGGGAATCCAGTGCCCCCCCAGAACTAGTGTGTGGGTCCCCTGAAAATTACTGGGCGGGGTTATACAAAAACAGGGTGTGACCTTGACAGGAAGGGGTGGGTCATTTTTCTATTAGGAGGTGCAGATATGTAGTCAGGCCTAGGGCAGAACCAAACCTTAATATACTACTGCATATTAGGGCTTATTTAGACCGGAACCGATTTACAGCGTGTTTTTATATTGTGGGAGGAAACCCACGCAGGCACAGGGAGAACATGCAAACTCCATGCAGATGCTGTCACGGGCGGGATTCGAACCAACGACTCTTTTGCTGCTAGGTCAAAGTGCTATACACTACACCACTGTGGTGAACGAACATGATTGCAGCTGAAAGCATGAGATCTTTTTTTTTTTTTTCAATACCATGCTTTCCAGCCTTATTGACCCCGCCTCTCTCCATAAAGAGGACCTGTCACACACTAGTCCTATTACAAGGGATGTTTACATTCCTTGTAATAGGAAGAAAACTGATCATTTTTTTTTTATTTTTTTATTTCAGTGTAAAACATTATAAAACTAAATAAAAATAAATAAGAAAACCCCCAAAAAAATTTTTAAAGCGCCCCGTCGCGACGAGCTCGCGCACAGAAGCAAACGCATACGCGAGTAGCGCCCGCATATGAAAACAGTATTCAAACCACACAAGTGAGGTATCGCCGCGATCGTTAGAGTGAGAGCAATAATTCTAGCCCTAGACCTACTCTGCAACTCAAAAAATGCAACCTGTAGAATTTTTTAAACGTCGCCTATCGAGATTTTTAAAGGGTAAAAGTTTGACGCCATGCCACGAGCGGGCGCAATTTTTAAGCGTGACATGTTGGGTATCATTTTACTCGGCGTAACATTATCTTTCACAATATAGAAAAAAATTGGGCAAAATGTATTGTTGTCTTATTTTTTAATTCAAAAAAGTGATTTTTATCCAAAAAAAGTGCGCTTGTAAGACCGCTGCGCAAATACGGTGTGACAAAAAGTATTGCAATGACTGCCATTTTATTCCCTAGGATGTCTGCTAAAAAAAAATATATAATGTTTGGGGGTTCTGATTAATTTTCTAGCCAAAAAATTGTGATTTTCACATGAAGGAGAGAAGTGCCAGAATTAACCCGGTGGGCAAGTGGTTAAAGTACTCATGGCTATAAAGAATAGAGTCATTGCTCATTAAAAAAAAAAAAAAAAAAAGGGGGTCCCTCCAAATTAAATTACCAGGCCCTTCAGGTCTGGAATGGATATTAAGGGGAACCCCGCCGTAAAAACCCAAAAAAAAAAAGACGTCCGGTTCCCGGCAAATATCCATTCCAGACCCTTCAGGTCTGGTGTGGATTTTAAGGGGAACTCCACCCCAAATTGAAAAAAAAAATGGCGTGGAGTCCCCCTAAAAATCCACACCAGACCCTTATCCGAGCACGTTGACCTGGCCGGCCGCAGAAAAGAGGGGGGGACAGAGTGCGGCCCCCCCTCTCTCCTGAACCGCACCAGGCCACATGCCCTCAACATGGGGAGGATGTCCCCATGTTGATGGGGACAAGGGTCTCATCCCCACAACCCTTGCCCGGTGGTTGTGGGGGTATGCGGGCGGGAGGTTTATCAGAATCTGGAAGACCCCTTTAACAAAGGGGACCCCCAGATCCTGACCCCCCCCCTGTGTGAAATGGTAATGGGGTACATTGTACCTCTACCATTTCACCCCAAAAAAAATGTCAAAGTGATAAAAATGACAGTAGCCGGTTTTTGACAAATCTTTTAATAAAATCTTCTTTTCTTCTTTCCTTCGGGTTTCTTCCGCTGCTTCTTTCTTCTAGTCCACATCTTGCCCGACGTCTTCTTCTATCTTCTCCGTCCGTCCTTCCGCCTTCTGGTCCCGCATCTTGCCCGTTGTCTTCTCCGTCCGCCTCCTCGTCCGCATCTTGGGTCTTCTGCGGTCTTCTTCTCGGTCCGCCGCCTTCTCGTCCCCTGCGTTTGAATTTGATTTGGCCGCCGTTTTCCCGCTCCTGGGACCCGCCCCCCTCTGACGCCACAAGTAAACTCCTTAGAAGGTCATGTGCGTCAGAGGGGGGCGGGGTCGCAGAGCGTCACACAGCGGGGGAATTCAATTTCAATCGCGCCGCCCGGAGAAGAAGTTCCCGCCGTGTCACACTCATGTGACCCCGCCCCCCTCTGACGCCACAAGTAAACTCCTTAGAAGGTCATGTGCGTCAGAGGGGGGCGGGGTCACATGAGTGTGACACGGCGGGAACTTCTTCTCCGGGCGGCGCGATTGAAATTGAATTCCCCCGCTGTGTGACGCTCTGCGACCCCGCCCCCCTCTGACGCACATGACCTTCTAAGGAGTTTACTTGTGGCGTCAGAGGGGGGCGGGTCCCAGGAGCGGGAAAACGGCGGCCAAATCAAATTCAAACGCAGGGGACGAGAAGGCGGCGGACCGAGAAGAAGACCGCAGAAGACCCAAGATGCGGACGAGGAGGCGGACGGAGAAGACAACGGGCAAGATGCGGGACCAGAAGGCGGAAGGACGGACGGAGAAGATAGAAGAAGACGTCGGGCAAGATGTGGACTAGAAGAAAGAAGCAGCGGAAGAAACCCGAAGGAAAGAAGAAAAGAAGATTTTATTAAAAGATTTGTCAAAAACCGGCTACTGTCATTTTTATCACTTTGACATTTTTTTTGGGGTGAAATGGTAGAGGTACAATGTACCCCATTACCATTTCACACAGGGGGGGGGTCAGGATCTGGGGGTCCCCTTTGTTAAAGGGGTCTTCCAGATTCTGATAAACCTCCCGCCCGCATACCCCCACAACCACCGGGCAAGGGTTGTGGGGATGAGACCCTTGTCCCCATCAACATGGGGACATCCTCCCCATGTTGAGGGCATGTGGCCTGGTGCGGTTCAGGAGAGGGGGGGGGGCCGCACTCTGTCCCCCCCTCTTTTCTGCGGCCGGCCAGGTCAACGTGCTCAGATAAGGGTCTGGTGTGGATTTTTAGGGGGACTCCACGCCATTTTTTTTTTCAATTTGGGGTGGAGTTCCCCTTAAAATCCACACCAGACCTGAAGGGTCTGGAATGGATATTTGCCGGGAACCGCACGTCTTTTTTTTTTGGGGTTTTTACGGCGGGGTTCCCCTTAATATCCATTCCAGACCTGAAGGGCCTGGTAATTTAATTTGGGGGAACCCCTACACATTTTTTTGTTTGTTTTATGAATGAATCCCTTTAGAATTGTCAGAGCCGACAATTCATTATAGCCGCGTGTGAATTTTTAAATGACTTTTTTCCTTCAGAATGTCACTTTGTGCAGGGGGAGTTCTAAGTGCGGGAAAAATGCGCTATTTCACATGCTGACATTACACCCCCCCTAGGTACGAAATTTAAAGGAATATTTCACTTTTATTGTTTCACTTTAAGAATTATTAATTTCACTGCTCCCGAAAAAACGGCCGTTTTAAAAAATAAAACAGCATTAAAAAAAGCATTGATACATGTTCCCTGGGGCAGGACTGAGGTCCCCAAACACTTTTTAGGACAAAACTTGCAGATTAGCCTTTAAAATGAACACTTTTGATTTCTCCCATAGACTTCTATAGGGAGTTCGGCGCGGCTTTACATATTAGTTTCAATGCGCCGGCTGCTACGCTGGTTCATGCGCCCAATTAAGCCTCCACCCGGAGTACTAATTAACGCATGAACCAGCGCAGCGCACAGAGCATAGTAAATCAGGCCCTATGTGTCCCTCAGCACACTCTTGGATTCACTGAAAATAATTATTATTCAGGACTTACATAATGCAAACCATTTGCACAGTGCTTTACAGATGTAGTGCCCTCTTCTAGTTAGGCTACTAGGCTAAATGTAGTTTTTGTACATACTGTAATAATTGGTGCAGCAATTGATTGCTTTTGTCTGGTCAGCGTTTCCTAGCTGGGTGTTTGATTTCTCCCACCTGCTTCTGGTAGAAGTATATGGGGCAGGGAGAGTCAAATGACTAGTAAAAATATTTATGATGCCCCAACCAATCCCTAGAAAGAGGAATCCAGGAGGTGGCTGGGGAGGTAATAAATGTTTGGGAGCCCTTTCCAGTGTGTTCTTTCTCTGTCAAGAGGGTTCCAGTTCTCTTGGGGGTTACTCTTACTGAGTCAGGGTTGCATTCTTGGCTTTAGCAGGCACTAAGCTGGAGAATATTGCAAGAGTTTTTTTTTCTACAGTCTGGGCCTCTGCAGGAGTTAGGCCTGGAGAAGATTGCAAGTGGATTTTCACAATCTGTGGCTCAGCAGTAGCGGTAGCTGTAGCTGGGCTGAGGACAGGGAATACCGGTAAATGATCAGTGCTGGAGGCACTGCCAGACGTCCTGGTCTGGAGAAGGATCTTTTATCATGCTCATTGAGAATCTTCTGGTGGAACCTGAGTGGTGTACGGCTCCTAGGACACTGAGTAGGACCTGGTTTGGGACTTTAACGTGTGACGGCAGTTATGATTTAGTGTGAGTATTGTTACTTCTGCAATAAATTCTAAAAAGACATCCGCTAGACTTAGCCTGTATTATAGGTGTGTGTAAAACTGTGCTTGTGACCGGCAGCCTCTGTACTATTAAAGAAAACCTAGGTATATTCTCCAGAAGTGCTACACAAAATATCGGATAGTCCTGATCATGAGAGCTTACAATCTAAAAGATGCTGTGTGAAGAAGTTAGTTTGACCACTGTCACTGATAAAGCCTTTTATTTTTAGGATTACTTCTAGAGGTACTTTATTATTTGAGTACAAGTGGCAATCTAAGCACTGTGGAAAGTAAAACTCCCTTCATATCAATTCTACATCAAAAGTTGCCGTTAAGATACTCTGGAGACGAGTTTGGAAGGCACCCAAGCTCATGTGTATTTAAGAATTCCAGGAATGGTCTGCTGAATGAACATGCACACAACTTTAATATTTTATATATATGTACCCCTGCAGGAGATGCTGGTATGTTGTTGCCTGGGTCTTCCCCACCTTTTGCCCTGTTTTTACACCATCACTCCTTGTGGGGTGCTCTGGTGAAGACCAAAATGTTGCTTATACTTCATACCTTGGGTAAGCCCACATCACCTACCATGGGTTTCATTTCTAATAGCAATCTGCTTGCATGCTCACGTTCCCTTATCCTCTGCCTGGATGCTGACTACTCAATTGTCTTCTGCCTGCCTCCAACTCTGCCTGGACACTGACTACCCACTTGTCTGCCGCCTGCCTCCACCTCTGCCTGGACACTGACTACCCTCTTGTCTGCCGCCTGCCTCCACCTCTGCCTGGACCCTGACTACCCTCTTGTCTGCCCCCTGCCTCCACCTCTGCCTGGACACTGACTACCCTCTTGTCTGCCACCTGCCTCCACCTCTGCCTGGACACTGACTACCCTCTTGTCTGCCTCCTGCCTCCACCTCTGCCTGGACACTGACTACTCTCTTGTCTGCCACCTGCCTCCACCTCTGCCTGGACACAAACGACTCTCCTGTCTGCTGCCTGCTTCAACTTCTGCCTGGACACTAACTTCTTTCTTGTCTGCTGCTGTCTCCACCTCTGCTCACACTCTCATCTTTCGTTATCCTGTACTCTGTCACCACAATGTAGCCACCCTGTTCCTGCAACACTTTTGGAGGGATGATCCTGAGGACTGTGACCTGGTGTCATGTTGCAGCAAGCCAAAAAGACCACTGGGATCTCTGGCCCATCACTCCTTGTGGGGTTGCTCTGGTGAAGACCAAAATGTCACTTATACTTCATACCTTGGGTAGGCCCACATCACCTACCATGGGTGTCATTTCTAATAGCAATCTGCTTGCACGCTCACTTTACCTTATCCTCTGCCTGGACACTGACTACTCTCTTGTCTGCCACCTGCCTCCACCTCTGCCTGGACACTGACTACTCTTTTGTCTGCCGCCTGCCTCCACCTCTGCCTTGACACTGACTACTCTCTTGTCTGCTACCTGCCTCCACCTCTGCCTGGACACTGACTACTCTCTTGTCTGCCGCCTGCCTCCACCTCTGTCTTGACACTGACTACTCTCTTGTCTGCCACCTGCCTCCACCTCTGCCTGGACAGAAAATACTCTCCTGTCTGCTGCCTGCTTCAACTTCTGCCTGGACACTAACTTCTTTCTTGTCTGCTGCTGTCCCCACCTCTGCTCACACTCTCATCTTTTGTTATCCTGTACTCTGTCACCACAATGTAGTCACCCTGTTCCTGCAACACCTTTGGAGGGATGATCCTGAGGACTATGACCTGGTCTCATGTTGCAGCAAGCCCAAAAGACCACTAGGATCGCCGGCCCATAACTCCTTGCAGGGTGCTCTGGTGAAGAACAAAATGTTGCTTATACTTCATTCCTTGGGTAAGCCCACATCATCTGCCATGGGTGTAATTTCTAATAGCAATCTGCTCGCACTCTCACTTTCCCTTATCCTCTGCCTGGACACTGTCTCTCTTGTCTGCCACCTGCCTCCACCTCTGCCTGGACATTAACTACTCTCTTCTGCTGCCTGCCTCCACCTCTGCCTGGACACAAACTACTCTCCTGTCTGCTGCATGCCTCCACCTCTGCCTGGACACAAACTACTCTCCTATCTGCTGCCTGCCTCAAATTATGCCTGGACACTGACTTCTTTCTTGTCTGCTGCTGTCTCCACCTCTGTTACCCTGTACTCTGTCACCACAATGTAGCCACCCTGCTCCTGCAACCTTTTTGGTAGGATGATCCTAAGGACTGTGACCTGGTATCATCTTGCAGCAAGCCCTAAAGACCACTAGGGTGCTCTGGTGAAGACCACAATATCGCTTATACTTCATACCTTGGGTAATCCCACATCACCCGCCATGGGTGTAATTTCTGATAGCAATATAAGAGGTTCTATCTCTTTTCCACTCTATTTAAACAATGAATGGAATTTTACTTTTAATGCATAAAAAATGTTTCCCTTGTTATTTTGTACACCTGTAGTGCCTGGATACTTTTATAGCAGGTGCTGTTGTAAATTTAGAAGGGGGTCAGAGAGTTAATTGGCCCTGACCATGTTAATTTGGCTAAATTTGAGGCCTCTGGCTGTGCTGTGTGCCTATCCTCCTGTCTGGGGACTTCAGTCACCCCCAGACGGTAGGGGGCAACAGTAGAATCAGGGTCGTGTGGATACTTCTCCTCGGCAGCCAATCAGGGTTGATCGCCTCACTGTGCATGCTGGGGAGGGGTATTTTAGGGGAAGACGCCATTGGTTCGGGTCATCGCCGCCCCACGCCTTCCACCTGGGCAGTCGTCCCACCACCCCAGTGTGTGGCCCTCCTGGCCGGGGTGTGTGTGTGTGTTGCTGTCTTCCTGGCTCTGGGACCACGTTGGTCCAGAGCATTAATCTACCTCGTAGGCTCAGTAAGCAGACTGAGTCTACAAATTTACAAGTGGTCCTGTGCTGTCCGTCCAAAGTGGAGGAAGCCGGTCGATGGAGAACCTGTCTGAGGGACACCGAGCAAGAGGCTGGTGTTGCAGGAGAGGCCCATCTGCT
Source organism: Rana temporaria (assembly GCF_905171775.1). Taxonomy (NCBI): domain Eukaryota; kingdom Metazoa; phylum Chordata; class Amphibia; order Anura; family Ranidae; genus Rana; species Rana temporaria. The sequence continues at coordinate 26,775,926 of NC_053493.1, forward strand.
CATCGAAGGACACTTCGTACCTGAGAGTCTGGACGGTGGTCGCCTGTCAGTTATTGATGCAATTGAAGCTGTTTGAAGGAGATCCGGGTGCTGAATCTAGTTGAGAGGGAGATTGTCTCCACCTTTAGGCGGGTCTGTGGCAGAGACTTTAACCTAAAGTTCCGAGTGACTCTGGCTGCTAGGCTGGTAAGAGAGGCCTATCCAGGTGCACTGTACCCACTCTGGATAGAGTGGTGAAGAGGTTTATCATTGGAAGCAGGACTGTTTCCGCGCCAGTTAACCCTGAATCCGCCATTTCCATTTCTTCTATCCCTTCACCTACTTCTACTTCTATCGTTTGGGTAATAAAAGCACAGAAAAGACACCTGTCGTGTGGACATTGACTTTATTACAGCTCTCATCCAGTATCCTAGACGGCGAGAAGCAGGGGAGGGCTGGGCTGGGGGGCAGGGGGGAAATTGCCTCCCAGGCTGCCCTAACTTATGTATAAAATGGCCAGCAGCCGCTGCCCTCTACCATTTTCTTTTTTATTCTGGTCTAGGAAGTTGGGCCAGGGGCATGGCCACAGCGGCCGACCACTAGCTGTTGCATTCCGGGAGTTGTAGTCCTCGCTAAAGCTGGTGGGTGGAAAACAGAGCAGCGCAGAGGAAACTACAACTACCTGGGACCGGATTCTTGGAAGCAGGCAGAGGCAGGGTGTGCCAGGAAGTCGGAACGCAGGGCTACAGGGCTGGGCGCTGGCTGCAACTTGACCCCCAGAACCAGGAGCATTACCCCCCCAGGAGGGTGCAAAGACCTGCTGAGCTGAGATCACTGAGATGAGATACCCTGACACCCCTAGCTGACCCCCCATCTCCCCCCCCCCACACACCCCATGTAACCTGCCCCAGCTGCACTGATTGGCACTGGTGAGGCTGCATTGAAAAACCAGGTGGGCCATGGATGGTGAGCTGATTTGGTGGTTCAATGGGCCACTTGACTGGACTTGCCCCTCAGGCCTAAGGCTGCCAACCCTCCCCTGGCGAGAAGACAGAGGTAACGTGCCACCCAAATCAAAGCAGCAGCTCCTTCAGGGAGCTGTAGGTGTTAGAAGAAATGCCACGTTACTGCAGTGACATGGAAGATCGATATGGGAAGTTCCACTGTAAATGGAATTTGAAGGTCAATCATTTTTTACAGCAGATCCCCAGTTTGCTGTGCACACACACAACCTTACACTACATTACCTACAGGACTCTCCCAGAATGGAGTGACTAATGATATCAGTCACAAGATATTGCGAAACCTTTTCTTTCTTAGTAACAATTCAACTTCTCACTTCACTGCCAATGTTTGTTTAAGGTAATAATTTGATGGGAAACTGGTAACAGCGGAGAGATCCGGTATGTATGTGGACTTTTACCTGTTCTATATGTCCCTCCCTGGTGCTAACAACAAGGTAGAACTACATCAAAGCAAAGGACAGGAAAAACGAATGGGAATGAGTCAAACTGATTTTTTTAATTTCCCCCAAATTGTTGTAAAAATTAAGAGACTGACGTAAAATTTCACCATTTTGCTAAAATGCATTGATATCGATAGGAATGGCAAAAATAAGGCATTTTCTGGTTTTTAACCACTTAAGCCCCGGACCAATATGCTGCTAAATGCCCAAAGGCGTTTTTACAATTCGGCACTGCGTCGCTTTAACAGACAATTGCGCGCTCGTGCAACGTGGCTCCCAAACAAAATTGGCGTCCTTTTTCCCCCACAAATAGAGCTTTTTTTTGGTGGTATTTGATCACCTCTGCGGTTTTTATTTTTTGCGCTATAAACAAAAATAGAGCGACAATTTTGAAAAAAATTCAATATTTTTTACTTTTTGCTGTAATAAATATCCCCCAAAAACATATATACATTTTTTTTCCCTCAGTTTAGGCCGATACGTATTCTTCTACCTATTTTTGGTAAAAAAATCGCAATAAGCATTTATCGATTGGTTTGTGCAAAATTTATAGCGTTTATAAAATAGGGGATAGTTTTATTGCATTTTTATTAATTATTTTTTTTTACTACTATTGGCGGCGATCAGCGTTTTTTTTTTCGTGACTGCGACATTATGGCGGACACTTCGGACAATTTTGACACATTTTTGGGACCATTGTCATTTTCACAGCAAAAAATGCATTTAAATTACATTGTTTATTGTGAAAATGACAGTTGCAGCTTGGGAGTTAACCACAGGGGGCGCTGTAGGAGTTAGGGTTCACCTAGTGTGTGTTTACAACTGTAGGGGGGTGTGGCTGTAGGACTGATGTCATCGATTGTGTCTCCCTATAAAAGGGATCACTCGATCGATACGCCGCCACAGCGAAGCACGGGGAAGCCATGTTTACATACGGCTCTCCCCGTTCTTCAGCTCCGGGTAGCGATCGCGACGGAGTGGCTATAAACGAAAAGCCGCGCCGTCGTCCCGGATCGCTCCCCGCGGGAATCCGACCGCCGCATGTAGCGCGGGGGGGGTCCCGATCGGACCCCCGACCCGCGGAAAGGCAAGGACGTACCTGTACACCCATTTGCCTGTACGTGCCATTCTGTGGACGTACATATACATGCGGCGGTCGGGAAGTGGTTAAGCATGCAATGGGCTTTCGATCACTTCTGAGGGTTAAAAGAATTTCCTTTCAACTTTCTTACCCTCTTCTTGTGCTAAAAATGGCCTGTCATTTGTCCCGTTCTTTTGTACAGAAAGAAAAAAACAGACAGTGACAAAGTAAAAAAAAATGAATGCAATTAAATTAAAATGTCAGTGCACACACGTCACTTTCACTGCCTAATCACTTAAAGGGGTTGTAAAGGTAAAACAATTTTTCCCTAAATAGCTTCCTTTACCTTAGTGCAGTCCTCCTTCACTTACCTCATCCTTCCATTTTGCTTTTAAATGTCCTTATTTCTTCTGAGAAATCCTCACTTCCTGTTCTCCTGTCTGTAACTACATACCGTAATGCAAAGCTTTCTCCCTGGTGTGGAGAAAGCCTCTTAAGGGGGCGAGCAGGAGTGTCAGGACTCCCACTAACACACAGCGCCTTTCTCTATCTGCAAAGTAGAGATTGTCCTGACTTGCCTGCTCGCCCCCTCCCCCCTCAAGAGGCTTTCTCCACACCAGGGAGAAAGCCTTGCATTACTGTGTGGAGTTACAGACAGAAGCACAGGAAGTGAGGATTTCTCAGAAGAAATAAGGACATTTAAAAGCAAAATGGAAGGATGAGGTAAGTGAAGGAGGACTGCACTAAGGTAAAGGAAGCTATTTAGGGAAAACGTTTTTTTCCCTTTACAACCCCTTTAAGGACTGAAAGGACTTGACCCCTTAATGACCAGGCCATTTTTTGCGATACGGCACTGCGCCACTTAAAGTGACAATTGCGCGGTCGTGCGACGTTGTACCCAAACAAAATGTATGTCCTTTTTTCCCCACAAATAGAGCTTTCTTTTGGTGGTATTTTATCACCTCTGCAGTTTTTATTTTTTTTGCGCTATAAACAAAAAAATATTATTTTTTTGAAAAAAAGCAATATTTTTAACTTTTTGCTATCCCAAATAAAAAACATAAAAAAAAAACGAATTTCTTTATTCAGTTTAGGCCAATAAGTATTCTTCTACATATTTTTGGTAAAACAAAAAACGCAATAAGCGTATATTGATTGGTTTGCGCAAAAAATATAGGGGCAGATCCACAGACGAAGTACGCCGGCGTATCTACTGATACGCCGGCGTACTTTCAAATTTCCTGCGTCGTATCTTTAGTTTGAATCCTCAAACCAAGATACGACGGCATCTGGGTTCGATCCGACAGGCGTACGGCTTCGTACGCCTTCGGATCTTAGATGCAATACTTCGGCGCCCGCTGGGTGGAGTTTGCGTCGTTTTCCGTGTCGGGTATGCAAATTAGCGATTTACGACGATCCACGAACGTACGCGCGGCCGTCACATTTTCTAACATCGTCTGTAGACGGCTTTTTCCGGCGTATAGTTAAAGCTGGTATTTTGCGGCGTATAGATAGACTTGCCATGTTAAGTATGGCCGTCGTTCCCACGCCGAAATTTGAATTTTTTTTATTTTTTGCGTAAGTCGTCCGTTAATAGGGACGGACGTAACTCAGTTAAAAAAATGACGTCCTAGCGACGTCATTTAGCGCAATGCACGGCGGGAAATTTCGCGACGACGCATGCGCAGTTCATTCGGCGCGGAGACTCGCTTCATTTAAATGAAACCCGCCCCCAACCCGCCCAATTTGAAATCCGCCGCCAGAAATACACTACGCCGCCGTAACTTACGGCGCGAACTCGCTGAGGATTCGAATATACGCCAGGTAAGGTACGGCAGCGTAGTGTATCTCTGATACGCTGCGCCGATCTAAATGTATGTGGATCTGGCCCATAGCGTCTACAAGATAGGATATAGATTTATGGCATTTTTATTATTATTTTTTACCACTAATGGCGGTGATCTGCATTTTTTAGCGGGACTGTGACGTTGCAGCGGACAGATCGGACCCTTTTGACACTTTTTTGGGACCACTGACATTTATACAGCGATCAGAGCTAAAAATAGCCACCGATTACTGTCTAAATGATACTGGCAAGGAGGGAGAGATCAAGGGGTTAAATGTGTCCTAGGGAGGTGCCTCACCATTGCCATGAATGCAGCCTATGAACGCGGCCTCACCATTGCCATGAATGCAGCCTCACCATTGCCATGAATGCAGCCTTACCATTGCCATGAATGCAGCCTCACCATTGCCATGAATGCAGCCTCACCATTGCCATCAGTGCAGCCTCACCATTGCCATGAATGCAGCCTCAACATTGCCATGAATGCAGCCTCACCATTGCCATGAATGCAGCCTCACCATTGCCATGAATGCAGCCTCACCATTGCCATCAGTGCAGCCTAATCGAAGAGGGGGGACAGGGAGGGGGGCGGGACGAGCGCCAAACAGATTACATACAGGAGAATCTCCTGTTTGCATGGCGGAATCTTTAACCACTTCCAGACCTTAGGTGTTTTTCAGATTTGGTGTTTGCAAGACTAAAACAGTTTTTTCTGCTAGAAAATTACTTAAAACCCCCAAACATTATATATATTTTTTTCTAACACCCTAGAGAATAAAATAGTGGTCATTGCAATACTTTTTGTCACACCGTATTTGCGCAACGGTCTTACAAGCGCACTTTTTTTGGAAAAAATTCACTTTTTTTAATTCAAAAATAAGACAACAATAAATTTGGCCCAATTTTTTTATATATTGTGAAAGATAATGTTACGCCAAATAAAATGATACCCAACATGTCACGCTTAAAAATTGCACCCGCTCGTGGCATGGCGTTAAACTTTTACCCTTAAAAATCTCGATAGGCGATGTTTAAAAAATTCTAGAGATTGCATTTTTTGAGCTACAGAGTAGGCCTAGAGCTAGAATTATTGCTCTCGCTCTAACAATCGCGGCGATACCTCACTTGTGTGATTTGAACACCGTTTTCATATGCGGGCGCTACTCGTGTATGCGTTCGCTTCTGCGCGCAAGCTCGTCGGGACGGGGCGCTTTAAAAAAAATGTTTTTTTGTTTTCTTATTTAGTTGTATTTATTTTATTACTTTGTACACTGAAAAAAAAATAAAAAAATTGATCACTTTTATTCCTATTATAAGGAATGTAAACATCCCTTGTAATAGAAAAAAGCATGACAGGTCCTCTTAAATATGAGATCTGGGGTCAAAAAGACCTCAGATCTCATATTTAGACTATAATGCAAAAAAAAAAAAAAAAAATTTGGAAATGTCATTTTTTCAAATGACAAAAAAAAAATATTGTCTCTTTAGGAGGCTGGGCGGGACTGACGTTTTGACGTCACTTCCGCCCAGCAGAGCTATGGGGACGGGCGAAGGAGATTTTTCCTTCAGTCTCGTCCCCGCTCAGCTGCCGAACGGTCCCGATAGCCTCCGCCGCTACCGACGGCTCCGGTAAGCGGCGGAGGGCGCGGGAGAGCGGCAGGAGGGGGGGCCCCTCTCCCGCCACCGATAACGGCGATCTCGCGGCGAATCCGCCGCGGAGACCGCCGTTATCGTTTACCAGACCGCGCACACTAAAGATTGATACCTCGGTTGTGGCAGCAGCTGCTGCCGTTACCGAGATATCAATCTTTAAAAAATGGACGTACATCGTCGTGCGCAGGTCTGGAAGTGGTTAATACAAAGTCCCACCTTCTTTCTGAATCCGGCCCCGAGTCTGAAAAACAGGCTCGGTCTTAAAGTGGTTAAATGGACTGTGGTGCAAATCTGCAAAATGCACAAAGCACTAAAACTGCCATAGGTGTGAATCCGGCCTTAGACAATATTTGCATATCCCGGAGTTCAGCTCCGAGTGTACATACCAGCTGTTATAATAAAGTTTTATAGTATTGCTCACCTCCCTGTTTATGTTTTATGGTAGATGTTATCATTGTCAATTTATTAAATCTATGAAAGGGTGACTTGTTTGTTCCAGTTTCTACCATTTTTTTTTCAAGTTCATTCGATGTGTTACTTAGTCGTATTAGTGCCCCCACATTACTATACCAAGTTGTATGCTTAACCACTTCCATACCAGGCACTTCCCCCCCCTTCCTGCCCAGGACAGTTTTGAGCTTTCAGCGCATTCGCACTTTGAAGGACAATTGCGCGGTCATACAACACTGTACCCAAACTACATTTTTTTAATTTTCTTCCCACAAATAGAGCTTTCTTTTGGTGGTATTTGATCACCTCTGGGGTTTTTAGTTTTTGCGCTATAAACAAAAAAAGAACGACAATTTAAAGAAAAAAAAACCTGACGGGCACTGATAGGCGGCACTGATGGACGGCACTGATAGGCGGAACTGATGGCACTGATAGGCGGAACTGATGGCACTGATAGGCGGAACTGATGGGCACTGATAGTGTGCTGATTATCAGCACAGACCCCCTCTCTGAGGGGTGTACTCACTTTTGTGAGATACTGTATGTAAAGCACTGTGTAAATCTTTCCTGCCCTATTGCTTTTCTTCTTCTGATTTTTTTTTTCTTATTATTTACTAATTTCTTTATTTAATTTTTATATAATATGGCCCCGATTCACGTAGGAGATACGACGTCGTATCTCCAGATACGCCGTCATATCTCTGAGTCTGAGGCGTCGTATCTTGGCGCCTGATTCAAAGAATCAGATACGCCAGAATTTGTCTAAGATACGACCAGCGTAAGTCTCCTACGCCATTGTATCTTAACTGCATATTTACACTGGCCACTAGGGGCGTGTACGCTGATTTACGCCTAGAATATGTAAATCAGCTAGATACGCCAATTCACGAACGTACGTCCGGCCGTCGCAGTACAGATACGCGGTTTACGTAACGCTTTTCCGGCGTAAAGTTACCCCTTGCTATATGAGGCGCAGCCAATGTTAAGTATGGACGTCGGGCCAGCGTCAAATTTTCCGTCGATTACGTCGTTTGCGTAAGTCGTTCGCAAATAGGGCTGTGCGTCATTTACGTTCACGTCAAAAGCATTGGCTTTTTGCGGGTTAATTTGGAGCATGCGCACTGGGATACTTTCACGGACGGCACATGTGCCGTTCGTGAGAAACGTCATTTACGTGGGGTCATGTTTTATATACATAAAACATGCCCACCTCTTCAGAATTGGAATTCGGCGCGCTTACGCCGGCAGATGTGCGCTACACCACCGTAACTTAGGGCGCAGGTTCTTTATGAATCCAGCCCCAGCCTCACTAAGTGACGGCGACGTAGTGTATCTGAGATACGCCCGCACAAACTTACGGCAGGCTTTCTGAATCTAGCCCTATATATATATATACACTATATTGTCAAAAGTATTGGGAAACTTGCCTTTACACGTACATGACCTTTAATGACATCTCTTAGGCCCCATACACACGAGAGGATTTATCCGCGGATACGGTCCAGCGGACCGTATCCGCGGATAAATCCTCTCGAGGATTTGCGCGGATTTCCATACGATGGAGTGTACTCACCATCGAATCGAAATCCGCGCCGAAATCCTCTGGCGATGACGTGTCGCGCCGTCGCCACGATGATGATGCGGCGACGTGCGCGACGCAGTCATATAAGGAATTCCACGCATGCGTCGAATCATTACGACGCATGCGGGGGATCCCCTCGGACGGATCTATCCGGTGAGTCTGTACAGACCAGCGGATCGATCCGTGGGATCCGATTCCAGCGGATAGATTTGTTGGCATGTCAACAAATTTTTATCTGCTGGAATTCGGAAATATCCGCTGGAGCATACACACCAGGGGATCCATCCGCTGAAAACGATCCGCTGAGATTTTTCAGCGGATGGATCCTCTCGTGTGTACGGGGCCTCAGTCCGTAGGGTTCAATATTGAGTTGGCCCACCCTTTGCAGCTATAACAGCTTCAACTCTTCTGGGAAGACTGTCCACAAGGTTTAGGAGTGTGTCTATGGGAATGTTTGACCATTCTTCCAGAAGAGCATTTGTGAGGTCAGGCACTGATGTTGGATAAGAAGGCCAGTCTCCACTCTAATTCATCTCAAAGTGATGCCTTTCCATGCCGCCTCATCAGCGCCCCTCAGTGAAGGAGAAAAATTACTTGTTTGCAAAAGTTTGCAAAAAACCGAAACATGTTTTTAATTTTTTTGGTCTTTTGTTTGTTTAGCAAAAAAAAAAAAAAACCCAGAGGTGATTAAAATACCACCAAAAGACTCTATCTGTCTAAAAAAATGATAAAATGCCTATGTGTGCATGGATACATAGGCTAACATTAAGGGGCATTTAAAGGCAGTGAAAAGAGAAGTGTCACTAAAAGTGGAGTTTAAAAAATATCCTGTTCGCATGAGGGGACCAGTGACACTAATATACTGTTATGTTGAGTTCCAAATCTCTAGCCTATAGAATATGGTTTTTATACTATTCACTGATAATACTCAATAAGCCTGAAACAGCTGTATGCAGTTTGGAATAAATGGCTCCATAATACTGTATTAGACTATATTTGCTCTATACATTATATTATATATTATATACATTAGTAGTTCTAGATGTGCTATGTCTTTTTCAAGGTACTTTATCGCCACCTTGTGTTTAAAGAGTTCCTTGCAGTTAGAATTCTGTAAGTGTATCATTTTCATTCAAATTCAAATTGAATATTTACATATTATGATTAGAGGTCGACCGATTATCATGAAAAATAGGCCGATTATCTGTCCGCCCGCTCGCTCGTTCACCCGCTCGCTGCTGACTTTTTTTTCTTCTTTTTTTTAGGTTAGGAAGTCGGCAGCCAACCAGCGGGCCGGTAACAGCCAATCGGCGGCCACCGCTGCCGACATCCTCCACTGTAAAAAAAACGTCCCCTGACGTGCTGCGCGCCATTGCCTCTGCCTACAATCCCCAGAATGCAGCGCGGGCCGGTAACTGCCGGTGTAGTGTCACCGTTTGCTCCCTATCGCAGAATGCTGCCTAAGTCACGTGGCGGCGAACTGCGCATGCGCAATGCGTTCCAACGGCAATTGTGATGCGTTCCAGGGGATTCATGACACCCTTCAGTGAACCCATCACAATTTGTCCCGGAAGTGACGTATTAGCATACACGGAGCGGAGGGGGGACAGAGAGAGACCCATTCAGAGCGAGAGAGAAATAGACATATAGAGATACGTAGATACATTCAGAGCGAGAGAGGGATACAGATAGAGAGATACTGAGAGAGAAGTGGGGCTCAGGGAGGGCATTACGGTACCTCCCCTATGTGCATTACTTCCGTTATCTATAATATATGTGCAACATCTCTCTCTCGCTCTGAATGTATTTCTGTATCTCTATATCTCTAACAAAAGGCTTGGTCATGAAGGGGAGTAAACCTTTCGAAGGTCAAAAACGCAAGTAAAAAAAAAAAATGTTGATGTAGTACAGGGGTGTCCAAACTTTTTTCAAAGAGGGCCAGATTTGATGAAGTGAACATGCACATGAATTACGTTAAATTAACTGCCAATTGCGCAGCCGTGTGACGCTGTACCCACACAAAATTCACATCCTTTTCTTCCCACAAACATAGCTTTCTTTTGGTGGTATTTGATCACCTCTGCGGTTTTTAGTTTTTGCGTTATATAAACAAAAAAAGAGCGACAATTTTGAAGAAAAACAAACAATGGGGGTTATTTACCAAAGGCAAATCCACGTTGCACTGAAAGTGAACTTGGAAATGCAGTCGCTGTAGATCTGAGGTGAAGCTCTGAAATGAGGGGAAGCTCTGCTGATTTTGTCATCCAATCATGTACAAGCTAAAATGTTGTTTTTTATTTTCCTTGCATGTCCCCCTCAGATCTACAGTGACTTTCAGTGCAAAGTGGATTTGCCTTTCGTAAATAACCCCAATATTATTTACGTTGTGCTATAAAACATACCCAATACAGAAAATGTAAAAAATCGAATTTCATCAATTTTGGCCAATATGTATTCTGCTACAAAAAATCCCAATACGTGTATATTGATTGGTTTACACAAAGGTTAAAGCATCCACAAACTATGGGATATGTCTATTTATTTATTTATTTTAATTGTAATGGCGGCGATCAGCGACTTATAGCGGGACTGCGATATTTCAGCGGAAAAATCGGACACTAACTGACACTTTTTGGGGACCAGTGACACTAATACAGTACTGTGATCAGTGATAAAAAATATGCACTGTCACTGTACTAATGACACTGGCAGGGAAGGATTTAACATCAGGGGCGATCAAAGGGTTAGATGTGTGCCTAGCCTTTCTCACGTGGAGGAGGTGCTTTGACTAGGGGAAAGCATGGATCTATGTTCCTTCTTTGCAGATACACAGGATCAATATCGCGACTAGAAATAGTGTCCTGGCGACTTGGCTTGGAAGGTGGCGCCATCTGGTGGTGAGCCGTTGGTATTACAAGTTATTACCACCAGATGTGAGCTGGCGCCATCTGGTGGTGGCTGTTGGTATTACAAGTTAAGCATTACAAGTTAAACAGCAATTCTAATGTCATTTTTCACTATTTTCACTGCCATCTTCTTCCCTCTAGTTAGAACCCCCAAACATTATATATATTTTTTATCCTAACATCCTAGAGAATAAAATGGCGATCATTGCAATACTTTCTGTCACGCCGTATGTGCGCAGCGGTCTTACAAGCGCACTTTTTGGGGAAAAATTACACTTTTTTTAATTAAAAAATAAGACAACATTAAAGTTATCCCCATTTTTTTTATATTATGAAAGATAATGTTACGCCGAGTAAATTGATACCCAACATGTCACGCTTAAAAATTGCGTCCGCTTGTGGAATGCCGACAAACGTTTAACCTTTAAAATCTTCATAGGCGACGTTTAAAAAAATCTACAGGTTGCATGTTTTGAGTTACAGAGGAGGTCTAGGGCTAGAATTATTGCTCTCGCTCTACCAATCGCGGCGATACCTCACATGTGTAGTTTGAACACCGTTTACATATGCGGGCGCTGCTCACATATGTGTTCGCTTCTGCGCGCAAGCTCGTCGGGACGGGGTGCGTTTTCTGGCTCCTAACTTTTTTAGCTGGCTCCTAGATTCCAAGCAAATTTGTCAAACCCTGACATAGGCAGATTGCCGTTTTGCCTGTGTCCTATAAAATTGGCGGGTGCTGGCAGATATCGAGTCTGCGGTACCTGCCGCTGGTCTCCCACTGTGTGTGACCTCAGCAGGAGCGGGTTTCCAGCGGCGCGCGCACCAAAGACCTGGAAGTGTCAGATCACATACTAGGTACATGTATAGTGGATGGTCCGCAAGTGGTTAAAGGGAATGTATTAGTCAAGTTTTTTTTTTTTTAAATGATTACCTTCAATGATCATCATCTCCACCTAGTGGCCAAAATGCTGTATTTTTTTATTGAGGTATTTCAGGAAAATTTCACATTATGGCCACGAGGTGGAGCTGATGGTCATAGGAGAAAACCACGTTATAAAAACAATATGGACATCGGCAAAGTAGATATTTTTATTTTATTTTTAGACCCCATTCTTTGAATAGACAACTGCAAATTGTCAGAACAGGGGCTAAGTGGATAGCACTCCTGTGTAGCAGCACTGGGGTCATTGGTTCAAATCCCAACCATGACACTCCCTGCCTGGAGTTTGCAAGTTCTGCCTGTGTGGGTTTCCTTCCACACCCACAGGCATCATGCTGGTAGGCTGGTTGGCTCCTGTCTATGTTGGCCCATGGATGTGAGTTGGGGACCTTGGATTGTAAACTCCGTAACCACTTGACAACCGGGCCTATTTTGGCACTTCTCTCCTTCATGTAAAAATCACAATTTTTTTGCTAGAAAATTAATCAGAACCCCCAAACATTATATATATTTTTTTAGCAGACATCCTAGGGAATAAAATGGCAGTCATTGCAATACTTTTTGTCACACTGTATTTGCGCAGCGGTCTTACAAGCGCACTTTTTTTGGGAAAAAATATTTTTTTTAAATTAAAAAATAAGACAACAATAATTTTTGCCCAATTTTTTTATATATTGTGAAAGATAATGTTACGCCGAGTAAAATGATACCCAACATGACACGCTTAAAAATTGCGCCCGCTCGTGGCATGGCGTCAAACTTTTACCCTTAAAAATCTCGATAGGCGACGTTTAAAAAATTCTACAGGTTGCATTTTTTGAGCTACAGAGTAGGTCTAGGGCTAGAATTATTGCTCTCGCTCTAACGGTCGCGGCGATACCTCACTTGTGTGGTTTGAACACCGTTTTCATATGCGGGCGCTACTCGCGTATGCGTTCGCTTCTGTGCGCGAGCTCGTCGGGACGGGGCGTTTTTAAAAAAAAAATTTTTTTGTTTTCTTATTTATTTTTATAATTTTTTACACTGAAATAAAAAAAATAAAAAAATTATCACTTTTATTCCTATTACAAAGAATTTAAACATCCCTTGTAATAGAAAAAAGCATGACAGGTCCTCTTAAATATGAGATCTGGGGTCAAAAAGACCTCAAATCTCATATTTAGACTTAAATGCAAAAAAAAAAAAAAAATTAAACTGTCATTTTTTCAAATGACAGAAAAAAAAAATGTTGCTTTAAGACGCTGGGCGGGACTGACGTTTTGACGTCACTTCCGCCCAGCAGAGATATGGGGACGGGTGGGGAGCGATTTTTCCCTCACTCGCATTCCCCACACAGGTGCCGAACGGACCCGATCGCCTCCGCCGCTACCGACGGCTCCGGTAAGCGGCGGAGGGCGTGGGAGAGCGGCAGGAGGGGGGGCCCCTCTCCCGCCACCGATAACGGCGATCTCACGGCGAATCCGCCGTGGAGACCGCCGTTATCGTTTACAGGACCGTTGGCACTAAAGATGGATACCTCGGTTGTGGCAGTAGCTGCTGCCGTTACAGAGATATCCATCTTTAAAGTGCCGCCGTTAGTAGACGTAAGGCGGTTGTTAAGTGGTTAAGGGCAGGGACTGATGTGAATGTATACTATATGTAGCACTACCCCCGGAGGAGCTGCTGGTTTGTTTTGGGTCTACGCTTTGTGATCAACCCCTTTAAGTGGCTCAAAACCCTCCCTTGACACACCTGGTAATATGGGAGTTGTGGACCCCAGTAACTTGTGGGGAAACACAATATCCGGTTACACTACAACAGATTATGCAAATAAAAGGGGTTACCTTAAAGTGGGATTCCACCCGCAAATTTTTTTTTTTAAAAGTCAGCAGCTACTAACAGTGTAGCTGCTGACTTTTAATAAGGACACTTACCTGTCCTATTGAAGAAGGTTTGTGTGGTTGGTTTCCAACACAGACAGTACTGCACCAGTCCTTAGTGGTTAAAACAAAAAGACAACGAAAAACTGAATAGGTATAAATACCGTATCAGTAGAATAGGACTTTGCGGTGTGTCGTGTCAGGGGTAGGCTAATGATTCAAGGTATAACGTTTATATAGAAAAATATCACAATTTATTTTAAATACATAAAAAAAGACAATTAAAGTGCAATGAATAAAATCATTGGTTGCCCTGTAACAGATGAGGTACAATTGAAAGTAAGATGAATTGGATGCTAGTCGCCGACATGTTTCGCAATGAGCGTCTTCTGGGCGCCGCAATCATCTATAATGCATTCTCATCTAATAATACGTAAACAAAAATAAATTAGTTACATATAAACTTTAACGGGCATAGAATATACAATCATATAGTTCAGGGTTTCTCAACTCCAGTCCTCAAGGCGCCCCAACAGGTCATGTTTTCAGGATTTCCCTCAGATGAAATGGCTGTGGTAATTACAAGGCAGTGAAACTGATCAAATCACCTGTGCAAAATAATGGACAGCCTGAAAACATGACCTGTTGGGGCGCCTTGAGGACTGGAGTTGAGAAACCCTGATATAGTTCATTCTTATATTGGTACAAGAATAGTAGGTACAGATACAAGCTCACCAGCAACTGTGGAATATCAAGTCCCGCCAGCAGAGACCTATGAGAACGAGCAAAGGGAGAGGGAAGCTGGACCTTGTCGCTGGGCGTAAGCTTGCCCGAGTCGCAACTAAACCCCCTGCGGGGGGGGGGGGGGGGGGTCAGATCCGCAGGGTTCTAAATGAAGACGTTCCCCTGGTCGGTTTCAAAAATTAATAGATAGAACAACGAGATCTATAATAGTGAGCTGGTGGCAAAAAAAAAATGCAGGCGCCCCCCCCTCCCTATATATATATATATATATATATCAAGGTTTATTTTCATTTTCAACTTTAGTATACCTTTAAACTTAGATTTTTTCCTACTAAGGTGAACAAAAAATTTATGAAAAATTAAATAAAACATTGACATGCTCTGATATATTGCAGCATATTCATCGAAAAATATTCAAGTATAGCGTAAAAATACACAAAATATATGCAAAAATTTTTTTAGATAGCGTACCTACTGTTGCGATTTAAACCACTCAGATACTCATAGGGGCAGAACGATGGAGGCAAAATCCTGGGGTGACAGATCATAAATGGAGCCGTGATACACAGGTTGGTATGGTGCTTGTAGTTCCACACCTGTATAATTGATATGAAACGTTGTTGCTACAAATACAGTGCAAAACGATAGGGGCAATACTTCTAATTTATAGCATATAGCCTAGTGGGGCTGGGTGGGACAAAGGTGCTGCAATGAAGATAAGATACTCTCCTATGCCTGATGTTGCATGTTACAAAAGGACTGTGCAATTACAGTGGATATCAGCATAGAAAGATAAAGAATCAACGGTCACCAGGTTCAATGCCCTGAGGGGATAGATAATATACATAGCAGACATGCAAAGAGAGGGGACCAGACTCCAAAGCAGCACTTCAACAGAGTCCCCCGCTAGTGCACCACATAAGCAGGATTGTAGGGAAAATAAACAGCTTTGTTTTGCATACCTCTAACTCAGGGCTCGACAAATCCTGGGCGCCAGGTCGCCATGGCGACTAGAAATAGGGTCCTGGCGACTTAGCTTGGAAGGGGGGCAAAAAAAAAATTTTTTTTTTTTTTTTGTGAGCTGGCGCCATCTGATGGTGAGCCGTTGGTATTACAAGTTATTACCACCAGATGTGAGCTGGCGCCATCTGGTGGTGGCCGTTGGTATTACAAGTTAAGCATTACAAGTTAAACAGCAATTCTAATGTAATTTTTCAATAGTTTCACTGCCATCTTCTTCCCTCTAATTAGAACCCCCAAACATTATATATATTTTTTATCCCAACATCCTAGAGAATAAAATGGCGATCGTTGCAATACTTTCTGTCACGCCGTATTTGCGCAGCGGTCTTGCAAGCGCACTTTTTTTGGGAAAAAATTACACTTTTTTTAATTAAAAAATAAGACAACAGTAAAGTTATCGCCATTTTTTTTAATATTATGAAAGATAATGTTACGCCGAGTAAATTCATACCCAACATGTCACGCTTCAAAATTACATCCGCTCGTGGAATGGCGTCAAACTTTTACCCTTTAAAATCTCCATAGGCGACGTTTAAAAAAATCTACAGGTTGCATGTTTTGAGTTACAGAGGAGGTCTAGGGCAAGAATTATTGCTCTCGCTCTACCAATTGCGGCGATACCTCACATGTGTGGTTTGAACACCATTTACATATGCGGTCGCTGCTCACGTATGTGTTCGCTTCTGCGCGCAAGCTCGTCGGGACGGGGCGCGTTTTCTGGCTCCTAACTTTTTTAGCTGGCTCCTAGATTCCAAGCAAATTTGTCAACCCCTGCTCTAACTGTGTTGGCTCTGAGTGTCCTCCCCCTGGATGTCCGTGTGCCTCCGTGGCCCCGGTGTGTGTATGTGCACATCACACGCCGGCGGTTAAATCACCAGGGTAACCCGGAAGTGAAGGGTCGATTGACCCCTGACATCACTTCCATTGGGTCCGGACTGTCCGCGCATGCGCAGATAGGCCAATAATGTGGCCGTACTGCGCATGCGCCGCAATCTGTGTGGATGGGAGAGAAGCCCATCCTCAGCAGCAGGACCAACGACTACACTAACTGGAAAGCTAGCGCTCAGGCAGCGCCACCCAGCGGTTCCCGGTGCTCATTGCCATATTCAATTGTCTTCACTGACAAAGCTTGAACATCCACATCCGCTACCAAATAACTATACAAAAGAGAAAAAGACAAAAGTAGAGATCAATGTACTATATAGTGCTGTGCATAATCAAACAAAACATTGTTTGATATGTATATTAAATAAATAAAACAATATAATATTAGAACCTTCCTAATAAAGGGGTATGTAATTGAGACATGAAAACATATATAAATTAATTATTGGTCATCTCTCCAGTAATCAGACATGATATATCTAAATACGCCCACTAGATGGCAGGTGTGGGCTTAGAGTATTATTAACCACTTAAGGACCTGACCAATAAATGACCCAAGGGTTTTTTACAATTCGGCACTGCATCGCTTTAACAGACAATTGCGCGGTCGTGCGACGTGGCTCCCAAACAAAATTGGCGTCCTTTTTTCCCCACAAATAGAGCTTTCTTTTGGTGGTATTTGATCACCTCTGCGGTTTTTATTTTTTGCGCTATAAACAAAAATAGAGCGACAATTTTGAAAAAAATGCAATATTTTTTACTTTTTGCTATAATAAATATCCCCCAAAAATATATATAAAAATTTTTTTCCTCAGTTTAGGCCGATACGTATTCTTCTACCTATTTTTGGTAAAAAAAATCGCAATAAGCGTTTATCGATTGGTTTGCGCAAAATTTATAGCGTTTACAAAATAGGGGATATTTCTATTGCATTTTTATTAATTATTTTTTTTTACTACTAATGGCGGCGATCAGCGATTTTTTACGTGACTGCGACATTATGGCGGACACTTCGGACAATTTTGACACATTTTTGGGACCATTGTCATTTTCACAGCAAAAAATGCATTTAAATTGCATTGTTTATTGTGAAAATGACAGTTGCAGTTTGGGAGTTAACCACAGGGGGCGCTGAAGGAGTTAGGCTTTACCTAGTGTGTGTTTACAACTGTAGGGGGGTGTGGCTGTAGGTGTGACGTCATCGATCGTGTCTCCCTATAAAAGGGATCACTCGATCGATGCAGCCGCCACAGTGAAGCACGGGGAAGCCGTGTTTACATACAGCTCTCCCCGTTCTTCAGCTCTGGGGAGCGATCGCGAGGGGGCGGCTAGAAACGAATAGCCGCGCCCTCATCCCGGATCGCTCCACGCGGGTTTTCGACCACCGCATGTAGCGGGGGGGGGGTCACGATCGGACCCCCGACCCGCGGAAAGGCGGGGACGTACATGTACGCTCATATGCCTGTACGTGCCATTCTGTGGACGTACATATACATGCGGCGGTCGGCAACTGGTTAAATACCGCCTGGGTTATTTTTATATGGAGCCATGTGGTAGTCTAGTAGTGAAAGCCTGCGGTAATTTACCACTGGCGGCAGCCAGCATCCTTAAATGTAGCTGGTTGTTAAAAAGCGGGTGGCCGCTGGCGTCCTTAACAACCAGTAATGTCATGGTTGTTAAGGAACGGGGGGGCTGCTGTGTCCTTAACAACCAATGAATCATCAGCTGTCAGCGAGGTTCCTCGCTGACAGCTGAATGTAAAAAAAAATATTTGCCAACAATTAAAAAAAAAAGGAAAATAAACGGATTCCCCCCCCCCCCCAATCCATACCAGACCCTTATCCGAGCATGAAGCCCGGTACGTCAGGAAGGACCATACCAAGCCACATGCCCTCTACATGGGGGGGGCTGTTGATGGGGACAAGGGCCTCTTCCCCAAAACCGTGGCCGGTTGTGGAGGTCTGCGGGTGGGGGGCTTATTGGAATCTGGAAGCCTCTTTTAACCACTTCAGCCCCATAAGGATATTTACCCCCTTAATGACCAGGACATTTTTTGCGATACGGCACTGCGTCGCTTTAACCACTTAAGCCCCGGACCAATATGCAGCCTAAAGACCCAAGGGGTTTTTACAGTTCGGGACTGCGTCGCTTTAACAGACAATTGCGCGGTCGTGCGACGTGGCTCCCAAACAAAATTGGCGTCCTTTTTTCCCCACAAATAGAGCTTTCTTTTGGTGGTATTTGATCACATCTGCGGTTTTTAGTTTTTGCGCTATAAACAAAAATAGAGCGACAATTTTGAAAAAAAAGCAATATTTTTTACTTTTTGCTGTAATAAATATCCCCCAAAAACATATATAAAAACATTTTTTTTCCTCAGTTTAGGCCGATACGTATTCTTCTACCTATTTTTAGTAAAAAAAATCGCAATAAGCGTTTATCGATTGGTTTGCGCAAAATTTATAGTGTTTACAAAATAGGGGATAGTTTTATTGCATTTTTATTTTTTTATTTTTTTTTACTACTAATGGCGGCGATCAGCAATTTTTTTCGTGACTGCGACATTATGGCGGACACTTCGGACAATTTTGACACATTTTTGGGACCATTGTCATTTTCACAGCAAAAAATGCATTTAAATTGCATTCTTTATTGTGAAAATGACAGTTGCAGTTTGGGAGTTAACCACAGGGGGCGCTGTAGGAGTTAGGGTGCACCTAGTATGTGTTTACAACTGTTTGGGGGTGTGGCTGTAGGAATGACGTCATCGATCGTGTCTTCCCTATAAAGGGAATGACGCGATCGATGCGCCGCCATAGTGAAGGACGGGGAAGCCGTGTTTACACACGGCTCTCCTCGTTCTTCAGCTCCGGGGAGCGATCGCGACGGAGCGGCTATAAACAAATAGCCGCGCCGTGGTCCCGGATCGCTCCCCGAGCGGACCCGACCTCCGCATGTAGCGGGGGGGGTCCCGATCGGACCCCCCACCCGCTAATAGGCGAGGACGTACCCATACGCCCATGTGCCTGTACGTGCCATATTGTGGACGTATATGTACATGGGCTGGTCCTTAAGTGGTTAACTAACAATTGCATAGTCGTGCGACGTTGCACCCAAACAAAATAAATTGATGTTCTTTTTTCCCCACAAATAGAGCTTTATTTTGGTGGTATTTGATCACCTCTTGCGCTATAATCAAAAAAGAGTAACAATTTTGAAAAAAAAAAAAGAAAACAATATTTTTTACTTTCTGCTATAATAAATATCCCCAAAAAAATGTATAAAAAAATGAATTTCTTCATCAGTTTAGGCCGATACGTATTCTTCTACATATTTTTGGTAACAACAAATTCCCAATAAGCGTTTATTGATTGGTTTGTGCAAAAGTTATAGCGTTTACAAACTATGGGATAGATTTATGAACTTTTTTTATTGTTTTTACTGGTAATGGCAGCGATCTGCAAATTTTAGTGGGACTGCGACATTGCGGAGGACAAATCTGATCCCAAGTGACACTTTTTGGGGACCAGTGACACTGATACAGTGATCAGTGCTAAAAAAATGCACTGATTACTGTATAAATGGCACTGGCAGGGAAGGGGGTTAACACTAGGGGGCGATCAAAGGGTTAATTGTGTTCCCTAGTTGTGTTCTAACTGTGTGGGGGATTGGCTTACTGGGACAACACTGATCATTAGGAACAGCAGATCTCAGTATTGTCCCCTGTCAGAATGGGAACAGCCTTGTTTACTTAGGCGGATCTTCGTACTGCCTCTCTGTACCGCGATCGCGGGTGGCCAGCGGACATCGACATCGAGCGGCGGGGCGCGTGCGCCCACAATATTACATGCATGGGCAGATGCACAGGTACGTCAGTTTGCGCAGCCGAGACGCCTTATCGCAGTATGTATGCAGAAGGTGATCGGCAAGTGGTTAACACCGTCCATCGTCAAACACAATGCCCGCCTCCACCGCTGGCCCAAAAAAAAAAAAACACTCCACTCCCGACGAAGGCTTCCAGCGCCTGTCTGACAGTTCTTAAATAACTAAGGGGTGGTGCCACGCACGCGGCGGCTGCCCACTACCTTAACAAACATGTTGTTTACTGGTTGTTAAGGATGCAGGTGGCTGCCGGTTTCTTAACCACTTCCATACCGCGCCTATTCTGGCACTTCTCTCCTTCGTGTAAAAATCATAATTTTTTTGCTAGAAAATTACTTAGAACCCCAAACATTATATATATATATATTTAGCAGACACCCTAAGGAATAAAGTGGCGGTCATTGCAACTTTTTATCTCACACGGTATTTGAGCAATCATTTTTCAAACGCCTTTTTTGGGGGGAAAAAAAACATGAATTAAAAAATAACAAAACAGTAAAGTTAGCCCATTTTTTTGTATAATGTGAAAGATGATGTTACGCCGAGTAAATAGATACCTATCTTGTCACACTTTAAAATTGCGCACACTCATGGAATGGCGCCAAACTTCAGTACTTAAAAATCTTCATAGGCGACGCAATTTTTTTTTACGGGTTACCAGTTTAGAGTTACAGAGGAGGTCTAGTGCTAGAATTATTGCTCTCGCTCTAACGCACGCGGCTAAACATCACTTTTATTCCTATTACAAGGAATGTAAACATCCCTTGTAATAGGAATAGTGTGTGACAGGTCCTCTTTATGGAGAGATGCGGACCCCACATCTCTCCTCCAGGTTGGAAAGCGTGAGATCGGGAAAAAAAATGTCACCGTTCTCATGCTTTCAGCCGCGATTGCGGCTTTGTTTACTTCCGGGCACCCGGGCGTGATGTCATTACGTCGCGCCCGGGCCTCCGACGGCCATAGAGATGACAGAAATTTCTATCCTCCCCATCCGGCGGCGGCCGATTCGTTCTCCGGGCTTCCGATGGCACGGGAGAGCCCGGAGAAGCACCGGATGGTGGCGGGAGGATGTCCCCTCCCGCAGCCTATAAGAACGACCAAGCAGCAGAACCGCCGCTCTGATCATTCTTATCGTGCGCAGAATCGCCGCTCTTTTGGATGGCAAGAACGCGGTGACGTCATCGACTACGACGATCATGCGCTCGTCACATTCGATACCGTCGCCGCCATCTTGCTACACCCTACACTATGCCTTGTAAGCTACCGCGTATGCGTCAAAGTCTCATCGAGCATGTGCGGGCTTACCGGGGCCAGGTAAGCATACATGCGCTTGGGTTTCTCGGCAGGAAAACGCTGGCGAGAATCCCGACGAGGAAAATAGAGAGCAGGTTCTATATTTTTCTCATCAAGATTCCCGGCAGTTTTCCCCAACGAGAAACCATACACACACACGCACAGTTTTCTCGGCAAAAAACTCTCCAAGTAGCTTTCTTGCTGAGAAAACCGTGCGTGTGTACGAGGCTTGACTCCCGTTTTATGCAGGGTTAAGGAGCGTTTTCGCTTTATGGATCAGGATCACACGTGGTATTTGGGAAAACACCTAAATACCGCATGGGATCTGGTTCTGTGAATGGGGAACCCGTCACTAGACAATCTTCCCATAAGATTATACAGTATGTGCATGGAACATATTCTATACATGTTATTTACCCCCCCTCCCCCATCCGTGTGTAGACATCCAGAAGCCCTGAGACTGCTGCTGGGTACGACCATCTTGCGTGTGATGTCAGCAGAATGTAGCAAGGGGAGCAAGAACATACAAAGGTAATGTAATCAAGACATACGTATAAGAAGATGCAGGGGTATGGCTCCACTCCTAGGCGTGCACACAGGGTGTGTCAGATGTGCCTGGGCACACCCTAATCACTCTGCGTGGCACAGATTACCCTTTGTCCTCTGCCCATTTCTCTGTCTCAAAAATGAGACATCAGGGTCTGTTTAGACCCAAAAGGGCTCCTAAATAAATGTTAAAAAATAAATAAATAAAAGCAAAGCTAATTTTGTTAATTAAAATAAAAAACTACTGATACCGCCCACTGCTCTACTGACACGTCCACTGCTCTACTGACACCACTCACTATCCTACTGACACATCCACTGCTCTACTGACACCATCCACTACTCTACTGACACTGTCCACTGTCCCGCGACCCGGTCCTAAGCTCCGTGACCACGGGACTCGTGGACCCGATCGCCGCTGGAGTCCCGCGATCGCTCCCCGGAGCTGAAGAACGGGGAGAGCCGTGTGTAAACACGACTTCCCCGTTCTTCACTGTGGCGGCGTCATCGATTGTGTCATCCCTTTTATAGGGAGACACAATTGATGACGTCACACCTACAGCCACACCCCCCTACAGTTGTAAACACACACTAGGTGAACCCTAACTCCTACAGCGACCCCTGTGGTTAACTCCCAAACTGCAACTGTCATTTTCACAATAAACAATGCATTTTAAATGCATTTTTTGCTGTGAAAATGACAATGGTCCCAAAAATGTGTCAAAATTGTCCGAAGTGTCCGCCATAATGTCGCAGTCACGAAAAAAAAATCGCTGATCGCCGCCATTAGTAGTAAAAAAAAAAAAAATTATAAAAATGCAATAAAACTATCCCCTATTTTGTAAACGCTATAAATTTTACGCAAACCAACCGATAAACGCTTATTGCGATTTTTTTTTTACCAAAAATAGGTAGAAGAATACGTATCGGCCTAAACTGAGGATTTTTTTTTTTATATATATTTTTGGGGGATATTTATTATAGCAAAAAGTAAAAAATATTGATTTTTTTTCAAAATTGTCGCTCTATTTTTGTTTATAGCGCAAAAAATAAAAACCGCAGAGGTGATCAAATACCACCAAAAGAAAGCTCTAATTGTGGGAAAAAAAGGACGCCAATTTTGTTTGGGAGCCACGTCGCACGACCGCGCAATTGTCAGTTAAAGCGACGCAGTGCTGAATCGCAAAAAGGGGCCAGGCCCTTTAGCTGCATTTTGGTCCGGGTCTTAAGTGGTTAAAGCATGTGAAGACAGTATTTCTGTTCAGCTCTATGACACATGAACTCTGCGTGTATTGTTATCTGTGAACCTGCTGACCCGCTGACCTCATGTCAAACCTTGGACACTGGAGCTGCGTCAAAAACCTGACATTCAAGATTCCTTATGTCATTCTCACATTTTCTGACCAGAAATATCCAGCAAAGCTCAGCTTTAGAAGAATTATGTCATATCAATTGAACAAGGTCATTCACTCATACCTAATTACTATGATTAATCATAAAACCAAATATGTTTTGCAAGCTTGCCATGAATTATAAATTTGAAATAATATTCTAACAGCTACTGACACATTCACTGCTCTCCTGACACCATCCACTGTCCTACTGACACATCCAGTGCTCTCCTGACACCATCCACTGTCCTCCTGACACATTCACTGCTCTCCTGACATCATCCACTGTCCTACTGACACATCCACTGCTCTCCTGACACCATCCACTGTCCTACTGACACATTCACTGCTCTCCTGACACCATCCACTGTCCTACTGACACATTCACTGCTCTCCTGACACCATCCACTGTCCTACTGACACATCCAGTGCTCTCCTGACACCATCCACTGTCCTCCTGACACATTCACTGCTCTCCTGACACCATCCACTGTCCTACTGACACATTCACTGCTCTCCTGACACCATCCACTGTCCTACTGACACACTCACTGCTCTCCTGACACCATCCACTGTCCTACTGACACATTCACTGCTCTCCTGACACCATCCACTGTCCTACTGACACATTCACTGCTCTCCTGACACCATCCACTGTCCTACTCACACATTCACTGCTCTCCTGACACCATCCACTGTCCTACTGACACATTCACTGCTCTCCTGACACCATCCACTGTCCTACTGACACATTCACACTGCTCTCCTGACACCATCCACTGTCCTCCTGACACATTCACTGCTCTCCTGACACCATCCACTGTCCTACTGACACATTCACTGCTCTCCTGACACCGTCCACTGTCCTACTGACACATTCACTGCTCTCCTGACACCATCCACTGTCCTACTGACACATTCACTGCTCTCCTGACACCATCCACTGTCCTCCTGACACATTCACTGCTCTCCTGACACCATCCACTGTCCTACTGACACATTCACTGCTCTCCTGACATCCACTGTCCTACTGACACATTCACTGCTCTCCTGACATCCACTGTCCTACTGACACATCCACTGCTCTACTGACACCATCCACTGTTCTACTGACACTGTCTACTGTGCTACTGACACCGTCCACTGCTCTCCTGACATCATCCACTGTCCTCCTGACACATTTACTGCTCTCCTGACACCATCCACTGTCCTCCTGACACATTCACTGCTCTCCTGACACCACCCACTGTCCTACTGACACATTCACTGCTCTCCTGACACCACCCACTGTCCTACTGACACATTCACTGCTCTCCCGACACCATCCACTGTCCTACTGACACATTCACTGCTCTCCTGACACCATCCACTGTCCTACTGACACATTCACTGCTCTCCCGACACCATCCACTGTCCTACTGACACATTCACTGCTCTCCTGACATCATCCACTGTCCTACTGATACATTCACTTCTCTCCTGACACCATCCACTGTCCTACTGACACATTCACTGCTCTCCTGACACCATCCACTGTCCTACTGACACATCCACTGCTCTCCTGACACCATCCACTGTCCTACTGACACATTCACTGCTCTCCTGACACCATCCACTGTCCTACTGACACATTCACTGCTCTCCCGACACCATCCACTGTCCTCCTGACACATTCACTGCTCTCCTGACACCATCCACTGTCCTACTGACACATTCACTGCTCTCCGACACCATCCACTGTCCTACTGACACATTCACTGCTCTCCTGACACCATCCACTGTCCTCCTGACACATTCACTGCTCTCCTGACACCATCCACTGTCCTACTGACACATTCACTGCTCTCCTGACACCATCCACTGTCCTCCTGACACATTCACTGCTCTCCTGACACCATCCACTGTCCTACTGACACATTCACTGCTCTCCTGACACCATCCACTGTCCTACTGATACATTCACTGCTCTCCTGACACCATCCACTGTCCTACTGACACATTCACTGCTCTCCTGACACCATCCACTGTCCTACTGACACATTCACTGCTCTCCTGACACCATCCACTGTCCTACTGACACATTCACTGCTCTCCTGACACCATCCACTGTCCTACTGACACATTCACTGCTCTCCTGACACCATCCACTGTCCTACTGACACATTCACTGCTCTCCTGACACCATCCACTGTCCTACTGACACATTCACTGCTCTCCCGACACCATCTACTGTCCTACTGACACATCCACTGCTCTACTGACACCATCCACTGCTCTACTGACTGACATAATTTACTGCTCTACTGAAAATGTCCATGTTTTAATACATTTTAAAATGTTTATTACATTTATTTAGAAGAGTGTATGTACATTATACACACACACACACACACACACACACACACACACACACATGTGTTTAAGTTTTGAAATGCACTCTCTAAGGGCCCTTTCACACTGACGTGTCCGTGTACGGGCTCCGTTTTGCTCAGCAGGCATCGCTCCGTCGATCCCCGCTGAGCCGGCAGATGACGGGTCTGTCTCCGCACACTGTGCAGGGACCGACCTGTCAGAGCGCCGCTCTCCTCTATGGGGAATCGGATGACGACGGACCATAGAATCCATTTTCATCCGATCCGCCAGACGGATGGAAAATAGGGTTCGGAGCGGGTCCGATGTCAGCGGGCATGTCACTGCTGACATCCGTGTCTCCATAGACCTGCACGGAGCGTCCGTTCAGGTCAGCTTAAAAAAACGGTCCACCCGTGTGAAAGGGGCCTAATGCTCTAGGCTGCACAACTCACGGGGCCCCGGGCAATAGAAGATTATGGGGCCCCCGGGCTTACAGATGGCCACTGCAGGAGGCAGTGCAGAGGCGGGGCAGCTAAAATCTCGGGATTTTCACATCAAAAGCATGTCGGTTTCGGACATATCAGGGACAGATCTAAAAAAAAACATAGATTTTTACATACTGTCCCTGGTTTTACTGAGCCTGGCAACCCTGATGGGGCCCCCTAGTGGCATGGGGCCCTGGGGCAGTGCCCGAGTGACTCAATGGTCAGTCCGCCCCTGCTCCACTTGTAACTAACATAGAACTTTTGGGTGGAATGACCCTGTAATAATATAGCTACAATTCACAGCGACCCCATAATATTATATTTTTGCCATTACTTCTAGTAATGCAATCTCCTGATTTTTTATTTTTTTTTTATTGGGTGAAAGCAGAACCCCAAATCCTTCATAAATGAAATATATAACACACCCTGCCTGAGCTATTATAATAATAAAACATCAGAGCAGGCAGAGTGATGAAATCAGAGCGGAGGGACATGAATGAACGACGTCGCTGCGTTGTACGCCGGGACCTGAGCGCACACACTGACTGATGAAACACCAACATGAGATTTCACGAGACCCGTCCAGGCTGGCTGCAGGTTGGAAATCTGTCATCTCTCCTCTCATTGGCTGGTGTCTCAAAGGGAATTCCATTCACCCCACCTACCTTTGTTACTATGGGAAAAAAGCTTTGTGGGTTCTGCAGAACGCGACTTCCTGATTGGTCAGTCACTTGTACAGAACATGATCCCTGAATTCTGCTCACACTGTAAGGCTCCAGTCACACTAATGCTTTTTTTTTATGCATTTTGCAGAAATGCAGGGAAATTTTTAACATGGTTTCTTATGGAACACATTCACATCAATGCTTTTTGTGCCTCTGCGTTTTTGGAAAGGGTCGGGGACTTTTTTTCCTGCAAAAAGCAGCGTTTTGCATGTAATAGAATTCAATGGACCCGCATCCAAAATTTTGGATGCGGGTCAATGGACCCGCATCCGTTTTTACCGCGATTTTGCCGCAATTTGCGTTTTTTTTAACCTGTTTATAGCTGGTTGTTAAAGGAAATGTAAAAAAAATTAAATTGATGGGCCAGATTCACGTAGATGGGCGTATTTTTGGGCGGGCGTAACGTATTTGATTTCCGTTACGCCGCCGCAAGTTTTTCAGGCAAGTGCTTTATTCACAAAGCACTTGCCTGTAAAGTTGCGGCGGCGTAGCGTAAATCACCCGGCGGAATTCAAATTCAGCGGGTAGGGGGCGTGTTTCATTTAAATGAAGCGCGTCCCCGTGCCGAACGAACTGCGCATGCGCCGTCCCTAAAAAATACCGGCGTGCATTGCTCTAAATGACGTCGCAAGGACGTCTTTGGTTTTGACGTGGACGTAAATGGCGTCCAGCCCCATTCACGGACGACTTACGCAAACGACGTAAAATTTCAAAATTTCGACGCGGGAACGACGGCCATACTTAACATAGGATACGCCACCTAGGGGGCAGCTTTATCTTTACGCCGGCATACCTCTTACGGAAACGGCGCATCTTTACTGCGATGGGCAAGCGTATGTTTGTGAATCGGCGTATCTACTAATTTGCATATTTTACGCC